>NW_009259877.1:3428373-3438827 GCF_000687185.1 Egretta garzetta | reverse complement strand
GAATGATCTTACCTTTACCTGTAACAAGTAGATACTTCCCATGCAAGTTGGCAGCAAAAAACCTCTTCCTTCCTAGCACCTTGTCCAGGTTTCTCAATGAAATAACCTTCAATCTGGCCTTTCTCTGCTGTACTCCTTTACACTAGGTCTACAAAACAAGAAAAAAAATTATAAATAGTCAAATAAAAAAGCACTCTATGTTCATTTTGCACCAATGTAAATGCTTGCATAGGTAAATGGAAGGCCACAGAGAATCCAAGTGCTGTACCTAGAAGCAAGGTTAAATTAACATCACTCTGGGTTGCCCAAGATAAAATCCACCTCTTGGCACTGTCAAGTCTGAATACCTTGTAGGATAATTCCTTATCATTGGGCATTTCATATGAGCTTGCTATCTTTAGCGAAACATATTAAAAAATTCTGTGCACGTAAAACCTGTCCAGACATTCTGGGTAAATTACTTGTTTATAATAGTCTGAAGGGTTTATAAACATGCATGTAGAGATCAGAGTGGATTAAAGACAATCAAAAGTTTACATCATCTAAAAAAATCCAGATTACTCAGGAAAAACCAGTAGTCTGCTTCCCAAACAGGCATAATTCTGTGTCTAACTAATAAATTGGTAAAATTATCTCCTCCCAAAAGGAAATTTTCTGAGGATTAATAACATTTTTCTGAAATATTTCAGCTGAACAATGTCATCCAAATAATTAGATGATTGCACTAAAAATATTGAATGGTGGGATCCTGTTTATCTAGGGGAATAAGTTAAGTATTTAAAAATAATAGTCCAATTTTATTTCCTGTGAGACCCAAGGCAGCCACCCAAGGCTGGCAAGAATAGGACAAGCTCTGCACAACCTGGAGCAACAACTGGACAACATGCAGGTTACCACAGGGCCTCCCGAATGGCCTGTGTCTGGGGTCTGTAGGAGCAGCTGAGCAGGTCTCTGGGTGCACTGGTTGCCTGGGTCAGGTCTGCCATTCCTTTTGAGGAGAGTTCAGAAATGAGCACCTACCTGTCAGACACCTTATGTCTGATCCTAAACTCATAGAATCACAGAATGGTTTGGGTTGGAAGGGACCTTAAAGATCATCTAGTTCCAGCCACCTTGCCATGGGCAAGGACACCTTCCACTATATCAGGTTGCTCAATGCTCCATCCAGCCTGGCTTCAACACTCCCAGAGAGGGGGCATCCATAAATTTTTTGGGCAACCTGTTCCAGTGTCTCACCACCCTCATGGTAAAGAATTTCTTCCTAATATCGAATCTAAATCTACTCTATTTCAGTTTAAAACCATTACCCCTCACCCTATTACTGCACTCCCTGACACCTGAACCTGATGTCTGAATCCCATCCTGAACAGACTGTATTTACAAGTGCATAACCTGTGGGTTCCTCTATGAGAACCTCTTTTGATCTTGGATCCACAAAGGCTACACATCTCTGTCAGCAACAGGAAGTAATTCTGTCTTTGGACAATGCCCTAGTAACTCCTCTACTGATGAGGCTGATAGACCAACACTCACTCTTCTTCCCCAGAAATCTTCTCCATTTTTTTTTTCTTCCCACAGCTGCTTATAGCTGGAAGATTTTCCAGAGACACTTTGAGTTGTTCCCAAAAGGATTAATATCTAAAATCATCACCTGACTATTACTAAAACCAAAATACTCTTCAGATGGTCTATGCTGTATGTATGAAAATATGACAGCTGTTTCTACCTGATAAATGAGATGTTTGACTTATCACTCCTTGCAAGCAAGGGAAGCTAGGAGTGATGGTCATGACATTCAGACTATGGTCAGGTCATGATGTGGGGGTTATGCTGATGAAGAGACAATTGCAGTTGTCTGGCAGTTGTTGCTGGCAATTTCAGAGGGACTGGATACACTGGGTAGAAAGAAAATTTTAAAGAAACTCCATTGTGGACCTGCTGTGTGACAGGATGAGGCTGAGCTGATATTCAGGCTTAGCTGAAAAAGCAATAACCACTCCATTTTTCACACTGAAGAAACCTGCTTCTTCAGTGATGGATGGAGAGCTGGAGAGAGCAGAATCACCAGTGTCAGCCCACGTTACACCAGGAATGGGGTCTTCCTCCTTTATGGGTTAGAAATCTGATGATGTAAAAGAGTAAAAAGGAATTTTTTTTTTTTAAAGTTATATATCTAAAACCTTTCATATTTAACAGTTATTGTTATATTTCACTTGGCCTGTTCTTGGCTCATCCAGAAAGCAAGCCAATCATATCAAATTGATGCTGTAGCAAATTTCATAGTGAATATTTTTTATAAAAAGTCTGAATCCAGAGTCATCCAAAGCTGAGCCATCTTAGATAAAGTTTTCTACAAAAATTTGGGAATTTAAACATATATTATCAAATTATGTAAAACATGAACCCAAGACAAAGCCAACATAAAGAAACTATTACAATTCAACAACAATGATGAACTAATCTTTTACCTATAGTACCTGTCCTTAGCCTAGTAATCATGAGCTCTCTATGAAGAAAATACCATGACATCCCTACATATACAGTTCAAAAGAATAACCAGGAGAAAAATAAATCAGTTTTTGCTTTATGTGAACTTGTGTAGAAGACAGAATGGGACAACTTGAAAATGAAGTTAACACTTTTCTAAACATGCTGTCATATAGAAGTAAAAGATGGCAATTTTTTCATAGAGAAGTCAGGAAAATATTGTATGCTATATTTGGTTGTGTTTTCACTTATCATAAGCCCTTGTCACTCCTTCTTTTACTAAGCATGCAGTCTATTTTCTTTACTTTAGCAATCATCTGACATTCTTTCCTGAGACAACAGAAGAAAGTTATGAATAAAAGACTCCATTTCTTGTTGTGTTCATAAAGAACGTTCCAAGTTTTAATGGCTTTCACAGCAATTTTAACAGCCAAATGTAACAGCTCCTTTTAAGAGCTCTTTGGTGAGAAAATCTTAATTTGTGTGCAGCTAAGGAGTTGATCCAGATTGAAGAAGAGTTCTGAAAATGTTGTGGCAAATTTCTCTTTTATTCAATATACAAAGTACAGCCTGACTAGTTGCAAGGGATTTGTGAATGAAACTTTCAAAGATGTCATGGATATGCATGTACACAATTTCCAAATATTCTAATGAGAATTAGAAAAAAAAAAATTGAAAATATCAGCTTGAAGTACTAACAGTGTTGACTGATCTTCTCCCTTTCTCTAAGTAGCGCATTTCACAGATGATACATATCACCCCAGTCTGGATAACACATGCATATTTATTAAAATACCTGCAGAGCCTGAGTCGTAGTTATATTCAGGGCAGTAACAATATGTAAGGACTATTTTTAATCATTCCATATAACTATTTTTAAGGCTTCATTTGTTCAGTGTTTTAAAATATTTGTGAGTTGTCGTTTATTGAGTAAGTTAGAATATAAGAAATGCTGAAAACTCCTGATGCAGCTATGAAAAATACACATCTACAGGTTTTTTTCCTTACTTCAAAGCCAGTTTCTGAATCTATGTGTTAACAGTTTATTAAATTAGGCTTTGCACATAAATATATATGTATGTAAATCAACGTGTAAATGTATGTATGTAAATAAATGCATATATGCATATTAAAATACAAATAGAAATATTCCAACAGCACAATGGGAGTCTAGAAAATGATTAATATATCAGGACAACTGGGATCTGAGGAGAAAGTATGGCCATTTGACTTCTGGCTGACACTTTCAACCATATGTGACACTTCCAAACATACGTTATAATGCATGTAAAAAATCAAATTTTACACTTGACTAAACAACATCATGGGAAAGTTTGTAATCCAATTTGTTGCTTTAAACTGAAACTGATACGTGATTTCTAAATATGATGCCATTGCGTAATGTATAAACTGATCTGGAGTTAATTCCGGTTTCATCTCTGGCAGATTTTGCCTGTGAACCCTATGATATACGCTATATTTTCCAGCAGCATGAAAATTTCTTTATCATGTACAGAACAAGCCAGAGAGAGGAAGAAAAAGGGATCACCTGATATATTTTAAAATAAACAAATGCATTGACAAACTTGAGAGGGAAATATGAGATTTTAGTTTCAGTCCACCGGTTTTCTGGAAACCATTAACAAAGTCCATCACCTCAGAAAGAGAAAAGTAAAAGTGGGTCTGTGTCATAAACAGAGGAGTCAGAATGAGATTCAAAATTTATGTATGTTAGCCTCTGTCTTAAGTGTTGAACAATACTGAGAAACCCTTCAAAGATCAGTATCTTGAGAGGATTTCCTGGTCCCCTAAAAACCCCATTCCTGGTGTGTTTGTTCATACACAATTTCAGACAGATTTGAGTGTATTAATAATTGAAAACAAATAACATTTGCTAGCTGATTCTTAGTAGCTGATCTACCCAACACAAATAACTTAACAATTACCATGTTGTCTTCATCTTTGGTTGCACTGTAATCACATCACTAGTGAAGTGGTGTGCTACCCCTTGACTAGAAGTGCAATTCATAAAGTGCACTGTAGAGAGACCCTAAGGTATAGTGTTAAGCTTTTTTTTTTATATGAGCTGTTGTAGTCAAGTACTTTTACTGTAATTTTACAGCAGTTGTAGACTGACAGCCACTTTCCTAGCCAAGGACTGGAAAACATACTACTAAGGACAATATATCTTACAATTTCTCAGGAATTAGTAAGCCAAATAAAAAAATCTTACCAAAAACAATCAACCAGCCAAAGAAGCAAAAAGCCAAGAATGAATGAAAAAAACCAAACCCTCTACATTTTCTCCTTCTTGACTTCTTCTATAAGTTTAAATACACTTTTAGGAAAAAAATAGAAGCTGGAGTAGAAAATAAATTCATAGTGTCCTTGTTCCCACAGAGTCATAATGCAAATTCTTCTGGTAAATTAAGGGGAAGAAAAACAACTACTACTGATTTTAACTGGAACTTGGGAGTAGTCAATGCCTTTAGTAGACAGCATACTTACTTTGGCATCCTTAAGGTCACCTCTGAAAAATTCTGTTTTTAAAAATGATTGTCTTGGCCCATAGTATTTGAAAAATTATATAGTCTATTAAGCTGCATCAAAGGAGAATATTCTCAAAATTGAAAGAAACACATTGCCATGTATTTCTTGGAGACTTCTCTATCAGGAAGGCAGACTGACAACAAAATGTTTCTGAGAGAAAGGCACTTATGGAATGGAAGATTAGTTTAAAAGAAATAATCCTTTCAGGCGTTATTCTGGGATGAAAAAAACCAGAAAGACTATGGGTATGCCTACTTCAGCATTTCATGTTAGGGTCAGGAGTGTACTTTTCAAATTAATTTCCCAGTTGGCCTTTGATTATCACTGTTTTCCTTGATATCACGAGTCATTTCAGAGCACGTGAACAAGTTTGCTTTCAGAAGGTTCATTTTTAATGCAACCCAACTGCCAATGGTCACTGAGCCCTTGGGACCAGATATAGAGCTAGTCCAAAGAAAATCCCCCTTCTTGATCTCAGTGTGTACATCCTCTGCAGTGATTGTTTACCTCAACTTTGTACTGAAGACAGCTATGATTCCTTTTTCTTCCTATGGGCATTCACTAGGCTTTTACTTTTTGGTGACCCACAACAGTTCTTAGCTGAAAAACATCCAGAATTTGCACTTTGGCTTATTTTGGGTCCCATTACAGTAGCTACTTGCAAGCAGCTTAAGGTGAGACAAACTATTTTTCGTTCCCTGTCTATGTAGTTTTTCACTCAATATGAAAACAAAATACATCAAACAATCAATGAAGTGAAAAGGGAGTTCATTCTGACACCAACTTGGTTGTTAATTGTTCCATAGCTATATTTAAGGATCTAGAGGGGTTGTTATACACACATTACGATGAGCAAAATTTCTTATTAAATGTATTTAAATATCGTTTCTATTGTTTTTAAACTTGCTTGGTTTAATAACTATATAGATGCACAGATAAATGCCTAAGTACTGCTTATACATACATATGTTCATTTTCATAACACAGATGTGACCACTTAGATTTGTTTTAAAGGAAAAAATCACTGCAAGATACCATCAGGCAATAAAGTATCACCACCACCGCCTCCAACTAAAACAACAATAAAACCCCAGTAGCTGAAGTGAGAAGCTCCAACTCATTAAAACAAACTGTTAAAGCAAGCAATTTACAGACAAAGCAGATGTTACACTGGTCTCAGCTGAACAGATTTAGTTGTGCTTCTTTAGCCGTTTTAATCAGTCAAAAAGGGAATTCATGCTTATAGTTACTCCATATATCAAGCAAGCCAGGCAACTGAGCTATTTAAAGGAGAGACATGCGATCCTGAAATAATGATTCATAACATAAGATGAGCAAGGTTTTTTGGGAAAAAAAAGTCTTTGCTAATAACTTGCCTTTAGAACAACTGCTTTTTTTATGAACTCTGTCTTCCACCTGTTTGGAAATGAGTCTTTCATGTGACCTCATAAAGGAGCTGGTATTAATATTTTTATAACTTATGATCCTAATAGTTTAGCTTAATAAATTATAGGTGCTGTAAAAAACTCCCTTAATTACATATGTCTGCAAATGTTATATAAATAATTCTATTATTTGATGTTGGAATTTAATCTGACACCAGATTTCAGTTGTTGACGACACTAAAAATTTCAAGTCTTTTTCATTTGTCCTCCTCAGTCACTTAAATGGTTTTCTTTACTGTCATCTGAGTGTCTCAGAAATATCATAACATTTTTCTCTTCCTGGAAGTCCTGAAAGATACAAAACCGACTATGTGAGTACTACAAATGGGAAACCAAGCTACAGAGGACACAAGTCACTTATTTATTACTCATATAGCAGTGAAGTGAGTTAAGGTCTTGTAAATCTTGCAGTAGCACAGTGACCACTTTATCACCTATTTTCTGGTGTGAAAAATAATGGTTTTCAACAGCACTTCTCAGTTTGCAAGGAATATCTCTAGAGAGTTGGTGCAAACAGGCAAAAAAAAATCCCCAAGGCCAGAAAAATGTATTTCAATACAAATCCCATATTTTATGAAAAGTTATGGAGAATTCGTAATCTGCTGTTGTAAGGCATAAGGTATGAAACTGGTGAAACATAGTTTTAGATAACCATATTGATGCCACTCTTACTTTAAGCTAAAGAAAACCATCTTTGCAACAGAGATTAAATTAAGAAACATAACAGAGCAAGCAAGAGAGTAGAGACACTGTACTCAAAGTCCACCTCTTTGAAATTAGTATTGGCTTTAGGGTGCTTAAGTCACAGGTGAAATCTACAGCAAATGGAAAGTACATATTACTAGCACAATTTATTCTTTTTCCATAGATGCCCCTCACACATATCCTCTGTTTTCAAGTCAACACTTGTGATCAGAAAACTATGCTATATCATGAACTGCAACACATATTGTAATCCCTAGAGTTAGAAAAAAGGTCCCATTGAACCACAGGATAATTCAAGCAGGAAGGAACTTCAGGAAGTGTCTAGTCCAACCCTCTACCCAAAAAAGGGCCAGCTCTGGGGTCAGACCAGGCTGCTCAGGGAATGGTCCAGTTGGGGCTTGAACCCTCCAAGAGCAAGTGGGAACAGGTGAAATGGGAACTTGTTCAGCACTGGAAAGCAGTTTGGCAATAAAGGACGTTGGGGTCCTGGTGAACACCAAGTTGAACACAAGCCAGCAATGTGCCCTTGCTGCAAAAGCAGCCAACAGCACCCTGGGCTGCATTAAGAAGAGTATTGCCAGCAGGTTGAGGGAGTTGATCCTTCCTCTGTACTCAACCCCGGTGAAACACAAATCATAGAATCATAGACTCATTTGGTTGGAAAAGACCTTTAAGATCATCGAGTCCAACTGTACCTATCCTCTACTAAACCATGTTTCTAAGCACCACATCTACCCATCTTTTAAATACCTCCAGGAATGGGGACTCAACCACTTCCCTCGGCAGCCCATTCCAGTGCATGATAACCCTTTCAGTGAAGAAGTTTTTCCTAATATCCAATCTGAACCTCCCTTGGTACAATTCGATGACATTTCCTCTTGTCCTATTGCTTGTTACCTGGGAGAAGAGACTGACACCCACGTCACCTCCTTTCAGGTAGTTGTAGAGGGTGATAAGATCTCCCCTCAGCCTCCTCTTCTCCAGACTAAACCCCAGTTCCCTCAGCTGCTCCTTGTAAGATTTGTGCTCTGCTCACCAGTGCCAAGTACAGGGGAAGAATCATTTCCCTTGTCCTGCTGGCCACACTATTCCTGATACGAGCCAGGATGCCATTGGCCCCCTTGGTCACCTTGGCACACTGCTGGCTCATATTTGGTCAGATGTTGACCAGCACCCACAGATCCCCCTCTGCTAAGCAGCTTTCCAGCCACTCTTCCCCACCTGTAGTGTTGCATGGCGTTGTTGTGACCTAGGTGCAGGACCCGGCATTTGGCCTTCTAAAACCTCATACAGTTGGCTGTAACCATTTGATCCACCCTGGCCAGATCTCTCTGTAGAGCCTTCCTACCCTCAAGCAGATCAACACTTCTGCCCAGCTTAGTGTCATCTGCAAACTGACGGAGGATGCACTTGATCCCCTTGTCCAGGTCATTGATAAAGATGTTAAACAGAACTGGCCCCAGAACTGAGCCCTGGGGAACACCACTTGTGACCAGCTGCCAACTGGACTTAACTCCATTCATCACCACCACCCTTTCAGCCCAGCCATCGAGCCAGTTTTTTACCCAGCAAAGAGTATGCCTTGTCCAGGCCATGGGCAGCCAGTTTCTCTAGGAGTATGCTGTGGGAGACAATGTCAAAGGCTGTAGTAAAGTTTAGGTAGATAACATCCACAGCCTTTCCCTCGTCCACTAAGCAGGTCACCTTGTCATGAAAGGAGATCAGGTTAGTCAAGCAGGATCTGCCTTTCATAAACCCATGCTGACTGGGCCTGATCAACTAGTTGTCCCAGGCATGTTGTGTGATGGCACTCAAGATGACCTGCTCCTTGACCTTACCCAGTACTGAAATCAGACTGACAGGCCTGTAGCTCCCCAGAACCTCCCTCCGTCCCTTTTTGTAAATGAGCTTCACAGCTGCCAACCTCCTGTCAAGTGGAATTTCCCCAGCCACCCATAGATGATGGAAAGGGGCTTGATGAGCACCTCCACCAGCTCCCTCAATACTCTTGGGTGTAGTCCAGCCCTAGGGATTTGTGTATGTCTAATTGTCCAAACAGGTCACTGTCCATTTCCTCTTGGATCATGGGAGCTTTGTTCTGCTCCTTGTCCCTGTCTTCTGGCTCAGGGGCTGAGTACCTGGAGAACAGCTGACCTTACTATTAAAGACTGAGGCAAAGAAGGCATTAAGTACCTCAGCCTTTTCCTCATTCTTTGTCACTATAGCTCCCCCTGCATCCAGTAAAGGATGGAGATTCTCCTTGGCTCTCCTTTTGTTGTTAATATATTTATAGAAACTTTTCTAATTATCTTTCACAGAATTGGTCAATTTAACTTCTAGTTGGGCTTTAGCCCCTCTAATTTTCTCTCTGCATGACCTTGCAACATCCTTGTAGTCCTCCTGAGATGCCTGGCCCTTTTTCCAAAGCTCATGGACTTCCCTCTTTTTTCTGAAGTCAGCCAAATCTCTCTGTTCAGCCAGGCTGGTTTTCTTCCCCAACATCTCATTTTTCAGCACATGGGGATGGCCTGCTCTTGCGCCTCCAGGATTTCTTTCTGGAAGAGTGTCCAGCCTTCTTGGGCTCTTTTGCCCTTCAATACTGCCTCCCAAGGGACTTTGTCAACCAGCCTTCCGAATGGGCCTAAGTCTGTCCTCTAGAAGTCCAAGATGACAGTTCTAGCGACCCCCCTCCTTACTTCTCCAAGAATTGAGAATTCTATCATTTCATGATTGCTGTGCCCCAGGTGTCCTCCAGCCATCACATCACCCACAAGGCATTCTCTGTTCACAAACAACAGGTCCAGCGGGCATCTTCCCTAGTTGGCTCACTCACCAGTTGTGTCAGGAAGTTATCTTCCATGCACTCCAGGAACCTCATAAAGTGTTTCCTTTCTGCTGTATTGTACTTCCAGCAGACATCTGGTAAGTTGAAGTCCCCCACAGGAACAAGAATAAGCCTTCTCCCAGTTGCTTGTAGAATATTTTGTCTGTCTCTTCTTCCTGGTTGGGCAGTCTATAACTGACTCTCACCATGATATCTGCCTCATTGGCCTTTCTCCTGATTTTCACCCATAAACACTCAATCCTATCATCACCATCATTTTGCTCAAGGCAATGAAAACACTCCCTAACATACAGGGCTAACCCACCATCTCTCCTTCCTTGCCTATTCCACCTGAAGAGTTTACAGCCATCCATGGCAGCACTCCAGTTGTGTGAATTGTCCCACCATGTTTCTGTGGTGGCAACAATTTCATAGTTTTCCTG
>NW_009259877.1:3423433-3428354 GCF_000687185.1 Egretta garzetta | reverse complement strand
TTGTTGCCCATGCTACGAGCATTGGTAGAGATACACTTCAGTTGGGCTAATCATCCCGCCACTCTTCTGCAGGGAGAAGTCTTAATTCCTAAGTGACTAATGACAATTGTTACTAACCCATCAGTACCCTTTGCATCTTTGCTGCAACTTGGACTACTATCCACCACTTCCTCTGAGATGGCAGACCAAAAGACCTTGCTAGCACGCTGTCCCTCACACATTGGCTTGCCATCCCCAGGCATATTTCTAGCAAGCCTGGTTTCATCCCTCTCCCTCTTCAAATCTGGCTTAAAGCTTGTTCAATAAGCCCTGCTAACTTCTTGACAAGCAACCTTTTGCCCCTTGGAGATAGGCTTGCACCATCATTTGCCAGCAGGCTTGGTGTTGTGTAGGCCAACCCATGGTCAAAACCCCCAAAATTCTGTTCTTCACACCAGGCTCGGAGCCAGGTATTTATTTCCTGGCGCTTCCTGTTCCTTCCCTCCTTGTTCCCTGTAATGGGAATAACAGAGGAGGACACTACTTGTGCACCTGATCCCTTCACCATTTGTCCCAAATGGATCTCTGGGTCCAGTGTTGGTTTCCACAGAACAAGATAGGGACTTATTGAAGTGAGTCCAGTGCAGGGCCACAAAGATGATTAAGGGAGCATCTGATATATGAGGAGAGGCTAAGAGAGCTGGGATTGTTCAGCCTGGAGAAGAGAAGGCTCAAGAAGATCTTATCCATACGTATAAATACCTGATGGGAGAAGTAAAGAAGTTGAAGTCAGTCTCTTTTCTGTGGTGTGCAGTGACAGGACAAGAGGCAATGGGTGCATGTAGAAATACAAGAATGAAAGATTAAAATATTTTGCCGTATTGGTGATCCAACACTGGAACAGTGAAATGTGACATGTAGTATTCTGAATATGGGTGCTACTGTTGATTTCACAGAAACAGTACCAGTACTCAACCTACCTAATAGCCCTGAATTACAGACAGCCACATCCAAACTACCCAAGGAAGTGGCAGAGAGCTTTTCCATGTAGTGTCTTGTGGTATTATGACTGTTGCTTGCTCCAGTTTATCACCTTTATTGTCAATGATGACAGAAAATTAAAAAAAAAAAAAAGAGAGACTTATTTGTTTAAAAGACATGTTGGGGAATATTTTATTTTATGAATGAATTAGTAATGTTGACACACATCTGGGAGCTGTTGTTACTTTTAAAAGCTCATGCATTAAAGAAAAAAAACGAAATTTGACTCCAAGTGTTACTTTAATTCTTTTGTGTTTTACTGTTAAACATATATAACGCCAGAAGGCAGTTTGAATGTCGGTGAAAATTTTAAAACCAGGGTGGTCAATTCTCAGAAAAACAAGATATTCTGGGTGAAGTCAACCCTCATGAACTTGTACCTCAATGCCAACAAACCCCAGGTGGAGTAATTATTCCCAGTGAGCTGTGAAGGATCAGTATGACCATTTCACTGCCAAAAGCTGATTTTAGGAAACTCAAGCAGTCATAAACCATTCTCTTCTGGCTTTAGGTAAGCCCTGAATTGCTCAGTTAGGTTTGTAAAATAGTGTACATTGGATACTACATGATATTGCATAATACTGTGCTCATAACAAAGTCAACTGAAATTAAGCTAGTCTTAAAAAGGCTCCTTTTAGAGGTAAGTCACAAAAAAGGACATATCTCTGAGGTGTGGACTGCAACATATCTATAACCTCACCCTAAAGATTTTCTTTTGACAATGTGATTTCATAAATAGTAATTAAATCTTAATTAAAGCTAGGTAGGTTCTTTCTGATGCCATTAACATCCGTTCAAATTACAGAATAATTTGTAAACATTTGATTAAAAGTCTTAAAAAGTTCACGACACAGAATTCTGTTATGGGATTGCCATGCTCTTCCTCAGTCATGGAAAGTTCTCCAGGATAGAGTGCAAAATCACGTATCATCTTCCCCAATTCAACATTTTCTGCAATAGTTTTATTCTATGTCTGTCAGTGTAAGACTGCATAAATATGAGGCTTTTTTCCTTAATAAAAATGAGGGTTGCCTGAAACAGATAAGACTACCCTTACAGTTTTGTATTTGAGATAAATTAAGAGGTTGGTAGAAGCAGTCCTAATCAGTGAAACTGAGCACGTGTGGATGGGGCTGCAATACCGCTCAGTGGAGTTTACATGTGAATCCATGTTTCAGTATCTCTTAAGCTCCCTGCCTTCTGCAAGCTGCTTTCAGTAACATGCTCCACTGTGATGGACAGGAAACCTGAAATAGCATCTGAGCCATATTGCATTTCAAAATCCGTTACTTAGAGCTGGTCAGTACTGAGATCTGTTCTCTAGTGAGTAAGCAGCATCTCATTAGTGATCTGGTCTCCTTAGTGATATGATAATGAGGCAAGCAAATGATTCTGATAGTTTTTCAATACTTACATCATTCATTGTGATAGTGACAGTCCAAACCTGAGCAGGACAACATTTGAAGTGTTTGAATTTGAAGTGTTTAAATTTACTCCTTATGACTTGCCTGTGACCTTTGGAATATACTATCCCACAAAAAAAACCCAACCCTATTAAGCTACAGAACCACTGGCACATGTGCTAAGACCTTGAGCATGTTATAGTGCCTTGCTTTCATGGAAGACACAGACTGAAATGGGGCCCCCAATGAATGACTAGAGGCAGCTTGAAAATCTATAGTAGTCCCACTGGCAACATTAATCAACTGTAATTTCTGCAGCAGTCTGACATACAACTAAGTGAACATTCATATGTATTTTTGTAACACCACATGCCATTGGCAAATCTTCGTTATTAATAGAGCTCATTGTGAGGGAGCCATTCTGCAGCAGATGCTTCCTTAGCACAACAGATTTAAATCTTATCAAATACCACCTTGCCAACTATGCTTACCTAGATTGCCCATTTGTCAAATTTTCTCATAAACGCCATTATACTTTGTTCCAGCACAGTCTTTATGCACAGAAAGTACTCCCTGTAAGAAAATTAGAAGACCACACACAATTAATTGTCTTGTAAACTCTTTTCAAAATACAACAACATTATGATCAGTACAATACACTCAGTGATGAGTACATTATGGGTATAGATGTTGCTGTAGTCACTGATTGCTAAGCTGCATTTAATCCTTATTTCCTTTAACAGTCCTCACACTGTTTGTGCTTGGATGGATGCTCTTTTGGACAGGGACTATTTTTCTGTTACTTGCTCCAGCATGATGTCCTGATACAATTTCAAAAATAAATTATATTACTGCGCAAGTGGTCTACTGTCTGCCATTGATCAAAATGAACAAAACATTTGGTCATTTTGTTACGTGGGCTATCTGTGGTTTTTTTTTTTTTTCTTTATTTTCCTTTATAAAAATAATTTGGCAGTGGTTATGGTATCTAATAGGAGCGGCTGAATATGAATATTTTCAGTTCTATCAGAACTGTGGTGCACTGCACTGTTTGATCAATACAATCCATCATATCAGTCTTTCCTGTCTTGTTCAGTTTATTCTTCTATTCCAAATTAATTGATTATGTCATTCTTAAAAACCACATTTCCATCATATATCTTTAGAACTTTATGTCATGAGAGCACTAACATGACATTTTAATTAAGCACAGCTCATATTTTGCCTACCCTTTTTATCGCATTTAAACGGAGACATGAAGAAAGGAATAGGCATAACACAATCCTACACAGCAAACTAATGGCAAAAGCACTAGAGTAAATCTTATTTTACGTCTGAAGTATAAAACCAGATTATGTGATACTAGGAAAATGATTTGATGCTTAATGCCCTTTGCACCTTCAGTAGGTGTCATAAGATTGTACCAAAGGACTTAATTATATACACTAGTATTCATAAAGTCACTGGAGGCCTTGTAACACTCTAGGATCACATTCTGCAGCAGAGCTGATTGCTTTCTGCAGTGAATTTGTGGCAGTGATAACAAGGCTTCATAAAAGTCACCATTTGCTGTGAAAAATCAAACACCCAGAAGAAATGTAGAGCAAGAAATACGGTGAGAAATGTACCAGTGTTATTAAAAGTAGAGCCATGGGATCTTGGAAGAAATTGCCTGGCAAGAAAGCACATAAACCTTTTGGAGAACTTAATAGAAGCCAAGGGAAGTGTTAAAGAAATTAGGACAGTAAACTGAGGTTAAAAAAGAAGAGAAAGAGGTGATTAAAAAGAGAGCAAGAACAATGAAATGGAAAGCTATGTTCTCTAGTTCATTCTAGAGATTTCTTGAAAGACACTGAATAAATTGGATGCTCAGCTGTACTGTACACAGTATGTGAACAAGTTTTAAGTCTTCTCTGTTGCAGTTTAGACCAGCTTTGATCACTGAGATGATGGGAGAATTTGAGAGTATTCTTAGGTTACGGTATATGCTTTAGGCATCTAAGTCTGTTAGCTAGTAAGGATCTTTGGGGAGAGTTGACTTCAAGGGTGATGAGTCATCAGTGTCCTGGTTTCAGCTGGGATAGAGTTAATTTTCTTCCAAGTAGCTGGCATAGTGCTGTGGTTTGGATTTAGCATGAGAAGAATGTTGACAACTGATGTTTTGGTTGTTTCTAAGTAGCACTTACACCAGTCAAGGACTTTTTCAGCTTCCCCTGCTCTGCCAGGTGTACAAGAAGCTGGGAGGGGGCACAGCCAGGACAGCTGACCCCAGCTGGACAAAAGGATATTCCATACCATATGAAGTTACGCTCAGTAAATAAATTCAGGGGGAGCTGGCCAGGGGGCAACGATCACTACTCGGGGATTGGCTGAGCATTGAACAAAATTTAGACAAAACCGAGGAAAAACAAGTGATGCGCAATGCAATTGCTCAACACTCGCTGACTGACACCTAGCCCATCCCCAAGCAGTGACTGCTGCCCCCTGGCCAGCCCCCC
>NW_009259877.1:3422941-3423379 GCF_000687185.1 Egretta garzetta | reverse complement strand
AACAACCAAAACATCAGGGTGTTATCAACATTCTTCTCATGCTAAATCCAAACCACAGCACTATGCCAGCTATTAGGAAGAAAATTAACTCTAACCCAGTTGAAACCAGGACAAACAACTATTCTTGGACAATGTCTCCATGCTGATCTACCACTGCCATCAGTGCAATCAGTATGATACAGAATCACAGAATCACAGAATCGCAAGGGTTGGAAGGGATCTCGGGAGATCATCTAGTCCAACCCCGCTGCTAAAGCAGGTTCTCCTAGAGCATACTACACAGGACTTCGTCCAGGCGGGCCTTGAATATCTCCAGAGAAGGAGACTCCACAGCCCCCCTGGGCAGCCTGTTTCAGTGCTCTGTCACCCTCAAGGTAAAGAAGTTCTTCCTCATATTCAACTGAAACCTCTTATGCTTCAGTTTGTGCCCATTGCCCC
>NW_009259877.1:3410902-3421885 GCF_000687185.1 Egretta garzetta | reverse complement strand
CATCTGCCAGTTCCTTCAGCACTCGCGGGTGCATTCCATCCGGGCCCATGGACTTGTGGGTGTCCAGCTTCCTTAAAAGATCCCTAACCTGACCCTCATCGACAGAGGGAAGGTCGTCCTTTCTCCAAGCTTGCTCGCTTACCTGCCAGGGCTGGGGAGCCTGTGGGCCAGCCTCGACATTGAAGACTGAAGCAAAGAAGGCATTCAGTAGCTCTGCCTTCTCTGTATCTTCTGTCACCAGGGCACCCATTTCATTCAGCAGCAGTCCCACATTACCCCTGGTCTTACGTTTTAGTGCTGACATACTTGAAGAAGCCTTTCTTGTTATCCTTGATGTCCTTTGCCAAACTTAGTTCCAGGTGAACCTTGGCCTTTCTAGTTGCTTCCCTACATGCTCTGGCAGCATTCCTGTATGCCTCCCAAGTGGCCTGACCCTCTTTCCACATTCCATGGAGCTTACTCTTTTCTTTGAGTTTCACTAGAAGCTCCTTGTTCATCCATGCAGGCCTCTTGCCTCGTTTACTTGATTTCCTACTCACAGGGATGCACCGGTCCTGAGCACGGAGGAAGAGCCTGTTTTGAAGACCTCATTGGAAATGGTTGGGACTGTTCTCCATTGGTTTAATTTTGATCTCTTGAAGAAAATGTAAAGGTGAGGGTATAGTTTCTGCTGTGGAGGCTGGTGGTAGTAACAGATGAAGGGAAGCAACCTGGAACTGTAATAAAGACTATATCTAGTCCTTTTACTACAGGCATTTGCCTGTAAATTTTTAGTAGAGTTCAGGCTCAGAATGTTGTTTCATTAACTTCCGTTTCGGCAAATAGCAATAGTATTGTGCAAGGATCATTTCAATTCTGTTTTGTCTACTGACTGCAACATTATTGTCTGGGGTTATTATCATCACTTATATATTTACCATTTCAAATCCAAATTGCTAGAGACCACTCTGCAGTAAGCCCTGTACTAAACAATTTCAGATCTTGCTGATGAGTGAGAATGCAGCAGCCTGTTATACAAGCCATGTGCTAGATTGGGAACTAGGGCAGGATTTGCTGAGGTGGAGAGAGGAAGAAGAATCTGGCTACAGACTATTAGCTGCCTGAAGCACCTTGTGTGCTCAGTGTCACACTCTGTAGGAGAGACTGCATCACTTTGCAAGTCCTTTTCTAGCTCTGTAGCTGTATCTCACCTGTGAATGGTACAAGCCACCTATTGCATTTTTGAAAGGAGGCTGGCTGAGTCATTGATCCCTCCCTGCCTCCTCAGAAAAAATTAGGAGCCAAAACTGTACATGCCTGGTCCTATGCACTTGAAAGACCACCTCTTTTGTGCTAATGCAGTGGCAAGGGGTGTTTCTTGAGATTAGAATCCAGGTTTCTTAAGGCATCTGACTTTCAGAAACTCTTCTCTGGCATGCTGGCATTCAAATCATGGTGTAAACCCCCATCTTTCCTCTAACAAGACAGGAAAGAGAATAATATAAAGGCTGTTGTTTCTTCACGTTGTACTTTTGATTCTTTTTAGGTCAAACTTTATGATGTTCTGTTTTTACACTGAAGGAAGGATGGATAGAAATGTGTACCTGCAAAATATCCTTTGAGTTTATAAATCATTTCAGAATCCTGCTGTGTGGACTCATAGACCTAACACTAACCTTATGCTCTTCTCTAAGGGTCTGCTTCAACTCTGGAATAACTGAATAGGATTTAGAATTTAAGTCTCAAGAAGAGCTTTGCTTTATATGATTATATTGCATGTCCTGTCTGCTGGGATCTTTGTCTTCTTGGGGTGTTTTGTTTTTGTTTTTTTTTGCTTTGGGCTTAGAACAACCTTATATTCAACTAAAAATCTAAGATTGCATTGAAGTACTGAGGTGAGCACATGAGAACTACAGTGCCAGAAACAAACTGAAATAAACAAAAAACCCCAAGTAACCAAATTGCTTCTTAACTCTCTTATACCCTATGACTCTAATATTTAAGCAACCTTTAGCCTTTAATACAGTTGTAGCAAAACTCCTGTACAAAATATGAAAATACTATTAGTTCTATTTTGCACAGAAGGAAAAGAAGCAAGGAAGTGTAAATGGCTTAGTCATAATCACACCAGAAGTCAATGGCACAGCAAAGACTTGAAACAGGTCTTCTCATGTCCTGGACAATACATCTCACAAAACTGTCTGTGCTTGGAATAATTGCAACCCAATTGCCTCAAAAAGTTTAAGATTTGTATATTCCAAAACAAGATTAAAAACTGCAGCTGGATCACCCTGATTATAAAACTTCTGCAGGAATGATTTAAAAAAAACCAAATCCTAAAATGAATAAAACATTCTTACAAATATTTTTGAATATTTGCTTTAAATTCATAAACCTCCCTCTTTCTCTTCCTAAGAATACATTAATGCAAAGGAGAAATGCAAGACCCACTAGGTTAAAAGAGCAAAGATGCTTAAGTGTATTTGAATGACTGGAAAATTGTTGTAAGAATGTGGGCTGCATGGCTGTTGTTTTAAGATTTTTTGTTTGTTTTTGTTTCTTTTGGAGGATGAGATAAAGATGTGAAGGAAGAAAGAGAGATTATCTGTAATAGGAAAAAAATATTAACCTGTGTTTAATTTTCTCAGTAATTTTGTTGGGTTTTTTTTAATTCTCAAATATTCTCATTTATCTCCATGGTTTTGGAAGTGCCAATAGAGGCTAGTGGAGTCACACTTGGCAAAGATGGAGTCACACTGTGTTTTGCTATTGACATCAATGGGAACAGGAATGAGACTTTCAGGTTACATGCACATTAGGAATGAAAAAACACTTGTCAGTTCCCACCTTCATAGTATGCCCTGATTGCCTCTGAACTGCAATTTGACAAGACCCTACTCTATAGCTAATTCCCTTATGCTCTCCCTTCTCTTTCCTGGTTTCCACTGGAATGAAACTAGATGTAAAGACTGGAAGGGACCCATTCTGTACACCAAGTCACTGGTGAGACAAGTAACCAAATCTTTATGGTTGAACAAATTTCTGCTCATAAATCTCGATTTGCCTTTATCTTGTTTTCTGCAGATCTCAGCATGTGTATAAACACACAGATCAAAACAACGCATTTTGCAGTGAAAATCTGAAGCTGTGAAACTAACAATTGTTCGAATTCTGTCCCCATAAGCAGATGTCTTTCTCCTCCTTCTCCTTCTCCTTCTCCTTCTCCTTCTCCTTCTCCTTCTCCTTCTGGAAAAAAAAAAAAAGAAAGCTAGACAAATAACAAAAACAAAATAAACCTTAGCTGTTATTTGTTTATATGGATTGGGACAGGTTTTCCTGTTTAAGCAGTACCCTTATCAGGAAGGTTTAGGAGGCCAGTGTACACTATGGAATAAGAAGTGCAGGAATGGAAAACTTCCCTCATATTTTTAGCCAGGCTGCCTAAGGAAAATGAAGAACTAAGCTCCCTCACCAGTCCTTGCTTTAATCCCCAAATTCCAAGAGATGTTATCTAACTAGAAATATAACCTTTCTCTCAAATCCCTTGCGTACAGAAGTTTAGTTAAGGAACTAACCCCTTAGACTACATGTCATTTACTCCCCCCTTACACTTGTCTATCAATAAGTTTCTGTGCAGACAAGCAAATGAAGCCATGGAACATGATACTTTATCATACAGGCAATAACCCAGAAATGCTCAGGAAAAGTTTGAAAAACATTTCTCCTTTTTATTTGTGTAAACCACTCCTAGCATTTCTTAGCACAATTTCTACATGATAATTTGCTTGTTCTTTGCCCAAATTGTATTAGAAAGTGTAAAAAATAGGTCAAATATGTAATAAATGCTGATTTTAGAACTGTTTTTCAAATTTACATTACACGTCATTCAGAGCTTCTAATGATTCAGGGGGTCTGACTAAAAAAAAAACCCATTCCATTGTTCCCTACTGTAGTGCCTGTTTTTTAAACTTTAAAAGTTAAACTGTTTTAGCTACACTTTGACAGCATGACTTTTTGGGGGAAGAAAAGCCAGCTGCCTTTTAACCTAGAAGACTAGAAAGTAGCAGAAATGTTGAATTTAAAGGCAGTCAGTTGTTGATGGTCTTCACCACACAGGATAGGAAACCAGGTGTGAAGCAGCAACTTCCCTATGAGACACTCAGGAGGGTATAGTGAAAACTGAAGAGAGAAAATAGGCTTTTTACCTTGTTTTCTTATCAATTCTATGGCTAGTTGTATCTATAATTTTCTTTTCTTTTTCCCCTCTGATGTACTGTGAAGTCTCCTCAGGTGAGTGATAAAATAATATTTTCTACTTCTTTTTCTGCATTGCATTATTTGTCCCTTTGGGATTTCAGCGTTAAAATTCTTCCCAAGTAGAAGAGAAGGTACTATTCTCATAATTTGTATTTTGCAATTTATACTGAAATATCTTCTGTATGTAATATCTTATTATTTATTAAGAACAAATAACTATCATGCATAGCACTTTTTCTCACATGGTATTGATAGGATAGTAATAAACTCTTTCAAAATAACAGAACACTCATTTTCCCACCATTGCCTCTTCCCTCTGCCAGTGAAGGAGGAAACTCTTATTCAAACTTTTTTTTCAGAAATAGGAAACTAAATTCCAAAAAGATTATGAAACTTACCCAAATATTGTCAAAGGTAAAAGTTACTCTCAAGATAAGAATTCCAAATCTGAGGCAGGTTTTCTGAATCCTCAGCAACCTTTCTTTTTACAGGGAACAATGAGCTCAGACCAATCATGGCAACACTCTGCCAGGCTGGTACAACCAGATTGCAAATGAGAAAAGAAACCACTGTGAAATGGTATGAAGCACTTCAGACTTCAATCTAATCAGTCTTACACAATATTCTTTATCTGTAGCAAACTATGCACTCCAGCACTATCATTCAGTGTAGGAAGCAAATAAAGTTAACAGTAAGTAGGCAAAAAGAAGCACTAAATAAAATTCTGTTTTCCAAGAAAAATTACCTTTTAACTATTTATCTATTACTCCGACATCTTTCTTTCCAAAATGTGCCATGCTTGCCAAACTGTGATTGACAGTTTTATTCTCACAGATTCAACACTGTGTTTATTAAAGTTTTGATACCAGCATTTCTCAATTCCATAACACCATAAAATTTGGTTCAGCTGAAACCCACATAGTAGGCTGTATCTTAAGGGGAGGGAAGTGAAAATGCTCCATGGAATTTAAACAAACACATTTCTTCCTTTGTTGAAATAACCATTATGAAATCCCACTTGCACATATCCAGCGGTGACTTTTTAAACGTGCATCTTCTGTCTTTATTTATTTTTAGTGTTTTCTCCAGAAAATGGAGCACTGGAAACAGTGCTTATATTAAACACAGATGTCAGGGTGCCAATGCTAGAGAATCTGTCTGTGAACAGATAAAAAACTATAAACATCATAAGGTTTACAACAAAGCTGAGCATAATATTGAGCAATAAAACTTTATTTGCAAAGTTTACTTTTTTTCTTTTGACTCATACTCCACTTCTCATTTGGCTTTAAAAAAAAAGAAGAAAAAAGAAGACAGTACTGTGCATCCACCCAGAATATAGAGCCAACCTCAGAAGACCCCTTTGCTTTGTGGTGTGGATGAATCTGGGACAATGTAATATTCTGACAGCAATGAAAAATCGTATTTTCTTGATAAGTTCTATAGCTAATATAAAAAGGTAAACAAGTCTTGCAGAAGCTTTGTTTCACAGTTAAATTTTCTGTGTTGGAAATACTTTGTGTACAAGTGTTTACAAAATATATGCTGCTTGCAATTTTTTTACAGTGTTTAGAAATCATAGTCATGATCAAAATTCTCTCTGTCAGATGTTACATAAACAGCCATACGAAAAAGGTCAGATACTTACCCTGAAAAACCATAACAGTCTGTTTTTTTTCTTATTCTGTATGTCAATAATTTAAAGACAAAATGAGACACATATTTATTAAGTACTGAGTATTGAGTTATGCCCTGAAAGAGTGGTTTAGCAGCTCCCTGACAGCTGAACAAACTGAGAAAAATCTGTGGGTTTGCATGAAATAGAAGGAAGTCTACTTCTTTGTTCGAGGACAACCTTCATCCTACTTGAATATTCAGCCGCTGTGATGTAGATATTGTAGATATGATGGACACCAATAGTTAAAAGGCAGAAGAAGTAGGTTTTCATGCTATGTACTGTTAAGCCACCAGTTGATGAGACTTTGATGATGAAGGTATTTTTTGCTTATTTCCTTTTACACTGGAGGCATTGTTTATGAAGAGCACTTCTCCTGAACTCACATAAATGGAATAATTTGTGGGAGGATAGACTGCTTGTTTAAAAAAAAAAAAGCTCATTTTGGATCTCTGCCTACACTGCAGTATTTTAACTGAGGCTAACCCTGAGCCTAATGCCCAGCTCATTATAGTACTCCTACTCTCATTTAAGTTAATGACAAAAAGCCTCCTTGACTTCAGGAAAGTAAGGTGAGACCTTAGGTGAGCTGCATATCACTCGGACATGCAATCCTTTCCTCAGCTCGCTGAGTCACAGCAGACTTCTGAGCAGTTCATTACAGATGCAGGGAGCATCCATGCTTTAGCATGTTATGTGCTGTCCTAACTCACCTCCACCTGCTCCATCCATGAGAAAGTTAAGAATCCTGTTCCCTCTCATGAGCAATCCATCTTGAAGATTGACTTCAGTCTGATGCAAGGCATATTCTGTAACTACAGAGTCACAGAAATTGTCCAAAGTTTTAGAAATTCACTGTTTTTTTTATTTTTTGATGTAACAAATGTCTTTGACTTGGCTTCTGAAGCTCTTTGAGTCCTGTTAGCAGAGTTTTATAAGCAAACACATAACTTTCTCTTTGATAATTACAAAGAAAACATGAAATAGAGAAAGCTATGTTATAGAAATAGCTGGTAGCTGTTCCATCATCTGATGCAGTGTTTTTTGCTTAAAGCAAGGCAGTCACACCCTGACTTTGCTTGACATGGCAGTAAGGGCCTCATTTAAGTCTTTTCTCTTGTATAGTATAATCCAAAATTAACACGATTTATCATACAGACAGTGAGATTTAGCTACACATCTAAGTATAGTCACTCTAAGCTCATTACATACTTAAATATAAGAATCATGTCCAGCACATAATCAGCACACATTCAGTTACATTGTATTGATTAGCCACATTCATTTGTATCACATAGGAAGGCAACCAATACAGCAGGTGACCCCCACATGAGGGCAAGTGAACCACAGTCTTACTTCCCATTGCCTGCAGTGACAGCTTTGACATCTGGTTCACATGAAGAAGACATGTATGTTTTACATACCCAAATTTCATCTGGCTTAACTGGGAGGTGTCTATAGCTCAACTATATCTGATTTTAAAATAGGCCAGTCCCTTCCCAGTTAGATGACAGATCAAGATGGGAGTGGTTATAGAGCTCCACAGATCTTTTCTAGACTAAAGCTGGAAATATACACAAACCTATACAATAATTCCTCAGCCAGGAAATATGAGCCTTAGCCTGCACAATCCTGGTTATGACCCTTAGGAATATATTTTCTCAGGTAGCCATAATTTCAAGTTTCACTGTTATTTAACAAGCCATTTCATAAATTATGTTTTGGCTGCTTTTTTGTGCATCCTTAGTCTCATAGGAGTTACATGCTCCTTGTTGTATTTCATTATTCTGTGGCTACTCTTGCCACAATTCACTAAAACAAGGTACTAAATTATTTCTTATTTTTTAAATTTTTTTTTCAGCAACTCTACTATCAAGGTACTTTCTGAAGGTGAGATTTCAGGTGGTAGTCAGTTTTGTGTTTTAAATTTTAATTATCATCTGTGACTGGAAAAATAAGAGACTCCTTTTTTCTGCCCTTCTTTTATTGTACAGATTTTGATTAGACAAAATTCGTTGGGTCATTTAAAATCATAGAACCATAGAATCACAGAATATAATGATTTGGGAGGGACACATAAGGATCATTAATAGATTATTGCTTTTGATTGTTCCATTTGAAAGCCATGGGAAAAGGATTTTTGTAAGGAAAATATATAAATGGAAGAAATTATTGATTTCTTCTCTTGTCTAGAACAATATATCAAGGTATGAAACATGAGGAAGACAATGTGCCTTTAAATATGTCTAATAGAGCTCTGTTGTATTTATTTTTATGTTTAAGCTTTACTTTCTTCCCTTTTTCCATATTATAAACACCAAGATAAGATTCTAATGACACATTATTGTTATTGCTATCATCACTTATTAAATTATCCTCACTACAGTGTAGATATTAATACCATTGAATACTCATTGTGTAAAACAAAACAACAAAGAGAACATAATTATATAGTTAGAATGACTTTAAAGCAAGAGCTTCTCATCTAAATAGGAGATTTGCTTTCTTTAAGACCCTTTTGGGTGAAATACTACTTTTACATACATGGTATTATCTTCTATTGAAATAATTTAGCCAGCTTTTTCAAAAGCAAGTTGTCTAGAGTAATTTTTTTGCTACACAGAAATGTATTAATAGAGAATATTCAGACATTCATAAATCTTCAAAATGGATCGGAAATCTTCTTTAGTGTTTAAAACATCCAAAGAGAGGCAGTTGTTCTCCAAAAGACATTGCAAGTATGACAAATCAACCAGTCTTGAGATTAAATATTGCAGCTCAGAACACTGAAAAAGAGTGATCTATTCACTTGAATTCAACAAACTTGATCTGGAAAGCACCTTTGTTTTCTGCAAGGATACAGAAGAGATTTTATTTAGGAGGTCCAAACTCTGTTCTTCATTTTGCTTTTGCATTTTACCTTTTCATTGCTGGGTCATGTTGATTAAGCTGTTGCACACCTCAGTGTGACTGTGAGCCTTTCTCCTCCCATGCTTTTTTTCAATCTGTAAGACACTTGAGGAAGTTCAATTCTCATTATTACAATCAGGAATTCAGGTAGTGCTGTGGTAAAATATGTCATAATATTTCAGTTCCAGGGCTTTGGGCACATCCTCATGCTGAAGGATTTCCTGCCCATAGTTCCAGGCTGGCCCCCGTTGCAGCTGTGTGAGCCCCTGGCCACCCACCTCACCAGCCCTTATCCTCACCCCTACCTGTCAGCTGGACCTTGGTCCTCCCCACCACTGCAGCTTTTCTGGGCAGTTGCAGGGCTCTGGGCTGGCTGCTGTCCCCATCCCCATCCCAGACCTGCTCCTTTACTGGGTGCTACATGACAAAGCCTACCTGGGAAGGGCAAGGTCCTGCTGTCCCCATGGCTGCTCTTGGTTTCCAGCTCCCTCCTGCAGGGCAGCCCATCCCTCACAGCATCCTGACACTGGGGTTTTTTTACAATCTCATCTTTACATAGAACTAGATGCCAAGTTACTTTTAACAGCTTAAAATGAAGCATGTTGGAGAATGGCAGTGAGAAAGACAATCGGAATAAGTGGTGAAGCTGAACCAGTGGTTGATTAGTCATGTTACATTTTCCATTATCACATGTTATGACTTTAAATAAGCTATATATCTGTGCTGCACTGTTGATACTGAAACATTAATGGAAATATGTCCCCTCTAGCCCATTGAATATTAAAAACAGAACTAAAAAATATTGTTCACTGTAATCTTTCCAGCCACAAAGGAACCATTTTGGCCAAGCCAGGGTGCTGTCATTTTCATGCCACAGACTGTTGAAGAGTTATTCAACCGATTTGTTTGATTGTATTTTTGTTGTTAGCTTCTTTTTTATATTTCATATTTTTATTATCATCATCGTTATTATTGGGACAGAAAAATGCTGATAGTGCTAGAAATTATTTCTCAGTTCCTAATGTTGACAACATTGTATCCTCAAAAAACACAAGTTTAGAAGAAATACCTCAGGACTGAGTCCCATCTTCTGTCATCACAGAGGTGATACATTTAAGCTGTAAAGGTCCTCAGAGCCTCTGGTCTGCATGCTGCTGATGCCCCACATACTGCTATCACAAGCCACATCCTCAAACTAAAAAATTCACTGTGACAAGCCAGACAAAGAGGAAAGGTGAGACCAAGGATCTTTGCAACAACAATAACAGGGGATTTAAGTGAAAATTCTGGATGGTCAGAAGAGGGGACTATACTGCAGGAAAAAAAAAAAAAAAGAAGAAAAAAACAGGCTCCAACAGTAGCACATAAGGAGAGCAAGGTTATCTCTAGCTGCAGACAGTTTTCAGTGTTTCAGAGGAAGGTAAAATAAATATATGAATTATTGCTAAGATAGATGTTAAAATTAGGAAGAAGATTCCTGAATAAGGCAGATTATCTGTGAAAGCCATGAAATATGTGATTGAGATAGTAAAGGCAATAGTACAAACATATACCATCAGGAAAAAGAAATTGTATGGTCCTTCATATTCTCCTGGGAACACCAATGACATATTGCTTTACCTTACTACTCAGGACCACCCTTATATACACTTACAGCTTCTTTTATCTGTGGCTATGACTGCTATAACCTTTAAAAGAATCAGAAAATTAAATAAAATATCTAAAAACTGCAAGAGTATGTAGTAAAGGGAGTTTTGTTTTATGCATAATTTTGCAGCTAAAAGAATAATGACAGCACAGTGTAACCCAGGTATGGCAGAGTCAATCCCGTGCTGAAGCAACTACATTCTGCAAACACTGCGTGTACAAGCTGGCAACCACCTCTTAGCCAGGAGTCATGTTGTGCTCTCAGAAGGGGATAACCGGGACACTTTCTCTGGGTCTCAAATCACAGTCCAACAGACACCTTGTATTACCAGCCCTTTATGAATCCTGCTCTTACATGAGTGGAATACATTTATGTTCGAAGTTATGGGTAAATCAAGAGTCCTTCTGCCTGCGTTCTCAGCCAAAAAATGTATTGATGTGTGGTGTTTGCAATAATAAATCTAAATTCCACGTGAATTAATTAGCTCATTTTCAATAGAGTGCTACAGCATTCA
>NW_009259877.1:3403675-3410841 GCF_000687185.1 Egretta garzetta | reverse complement strand
TATACAGTGACAATGCATCTTTAACATTCATGGACCACTTCAATTAAATCATCTGCAAAGGGATGTGATTTTCTCTATAAAAAGCGAGTAACTTGTGAAATCATAGACTGTCTTTTTACCTTTCTATATTTTAAATTATTTTCAAGTCTGGTCTTTTTAGAGTGTTCCTGATTAATAAAACAACTGGTCTTCTAAGACCACCCAGGAAGAGCACCTAATACAAATTACCACTTAATTGAAAACAAACCTACAGCTCAACACATACTGTAAAATTAAGCACCCCTATATTCAATAAAGCTTGAAAACTATACATATTAAAGTATTTTCACTAAGCTCACTAGCTAGGAATTAACCTCTCAGCAGTACATTCTTGATACAGTCTGGCAGATTTGCTTTTCATTTTCCATTTTCATAATTTGTTCTGAGTTTCTGGACAACTTCAAGGCCCCCAGAATAGGTTTACCCAGTCTAGTAGCCTTATTTGCTGTATGAAAATTTCTTTATGTTGGTAACTTTGGACATCATAATCTCCTGGAAGTACCGAAGAGGAAAATCAAAGGCTTCTCCCTGAAGAGTTGATTTGTCAAAATGTTACGTTCCAAAGAGCTTGTACTTTTATCATGTTGGAGATTTATTCCTTGAACAAGGCAAATCGCAGTTATCCCTTGACATGGTGTCATGATTTGCAGGTCTGATCTGCATTATTGATTAAACTCAACAGATAGTATGAGTCTTTGCTGTTGCACATAAGAGAGAAAGGAATAAAATATAGGTCAAAGTATAACTCGCCTTATGGAATCAAGTTTTAAACACTTCTCTTAGTTTTTTTGACATCAACATTTTTTTGTCTTTATCAGAATGAAGTGCCCTACTTCTGGATACAGTCACACACAGTAATGTGACAGACAACTTTCAGCAGTTCTCAAAAGAAATGCTATTATCAGTTAGAAAGATATGGTTAAGACTTAATTTTCTGGCTGCTTTCTGACAAGAAAACAAAAACATATGAAAAAATACTGAAAGAAAACAATTAGATAATAACTTCTGTTATAACTAGATTATGTTTGAATCTGGAGTAGAAACCTCTACTACACAGAGAGAAAAATAAGGATGCAAGTTTGTCTTTTCTTACCAGTGTATGTCAAGGATTGGTTTCCTCTTATTGTTTCCTCTATTTATTTTAAATATGTTATTACTGTGGTTGTTCTTGTCATGTCTAGAAAATTGCTAAGCCATAACTTATAATACCATAGTTTTTTAGTCTTATCTGTAAGCCATGTATTTGGAATGCTAGGAGGACGTAGCTTTCTGCTTTTGTAGATTGGCTTTGACCAGCCCTGCTAACATTCACTATAAGGCTGTCTCCTCCTTTTGTACTGTGCTACAGTGCATAAACCAGAAATTATATATGTTGTGATAGTACATTTTATAGTACTCTACCTCCTTTTCTCCACCTATGAAAAGTTAAAGAAGCAGAGAGAAAATGATATGTAAGTTAGCCTGATTATACAGATGTTGAGGGCTTCTCTTAAGGCAAACAGAAATAGGTGTGAGGTTTGTTTCAGAGATAATCATTCTGTGCCATGATGGGATTTATGCCACTGTGGGCTTCTTCTTCACAGTCAATTTCTGCTTTGAGTTCCTCACATGGAGGTTCAAATGCAAGCTGAGATGACTTCGTGGAATTGATCTGGAACTAGCAAAACACTAACTCCACAGCTGAGGATTTAATCCAGAACTTGACCTGTTGTATTTTTTGTGTTGTGGCAGACAGAGAGAGAATAGCTAATTCCTTGTATCAGCTACCTATCTATGTAGCTTGAAGGACTGCTTTGTGGCTAGACTTATGCATCTCAATAGGCTCCAGAGGTACGTTGGAACATATGATTGCTTCTGATTAGGAACTGCTCATTGTGTTGTAAACACGTGTCCTGGTTTCAGCTGGGACAGAGTTAATTTTCTTCCTAGTAGCTGGCATAGTGCCATGTTTTGGATTTAGTACTAGAAGAATGTGATAACTCACTGATGTTTCAGTTGTTGCTAAGCAGTGCTTACACCAGTCAAGGACTTTTCAGCTTCCCCTGTTCTCCCAGGGGCACAAGAAGCTGGGAGGGGGCACAGCCGGGACAGCTGATCCCAGCTGGCCGAAGGGCTGTTCCAGACCGTATGACATCAGGCTCGGGAGGAGTTAGCCTGGGGGCAGAGGGATCACTGTTTGGGACAGGTGGGGCATTGGCCAGTAGGTGGTGAGCAATTCTATTGAGCATCACTTGTTTTGTATATTCTCTATATTCTATTATTATTAACAGTATTACTACTTTTTTCCTTTCCCTCTACCTTTTTTTTAATTAATCTGTCTTTATCTCAACCCACGAGTTTTACCTTTTTTTTCCGATTCTCTCCCCCATCCCACTGGGGGGCAGGGGAGGGAGCGAGTGAGCGGCTGCATGGTGTTTAGCTGCCAGCTGGGTTAAATCACAACACGAGATGGTTCATTTGTGCTTTTCTCACAAACAACAAGCAAAACAATGAAAAAAACTAAAAAAATAATTAAAAATGTATGTAGTGTATTCATTGTTCTGAGCTGAGAAAGGTAGTGTTGAAGTGAGTTACACTTACTGAGTAGACAGATGATATGCAGTACTATGCCTTTCACTTAGTTGATGATACAGCAGACAGTGTTGCTCACCATATGATCTGCTCTAATGTTGTACCTGCACCCTCCACCTCAGAGATTCAGAGATATTTCCTGCACAATAGTATACAGTTTCTTTCCAAGAAACATCTATTTTATCTGTCAAAATGGTAAGTAAACTGTATGCAGTGAAGAGTGACCTTGACATATTTCTTAGGGTAGACACCCCTTTTCTTTCCATCTTCCAGGAGATGATACAAAACAAACTGGATGTTGATGCGCTGTCCATGACACATGCACATTTGACACATTCTGAATGGACCTTCACATGTGGCAGTGCCTGCGACAAGCACTCAGGGCACTACATGCTTCATTTTACTGTGCTGCTTCACTCAAGCACAAATATAGTGGTGCCTCTGCCTGGATCTCACAGTTCATACATTCTCTACAGCATTCAATCCTTAGCTCACATGGCAAGGCAACAAGCGCAAGAACTATAGGTATATCTAAGCTAGCGGAGACTCTAAGCGTATTCAAGCGCTAGTCTATAATCCTGGTAAAGCCATTTGGAATACAAGAAATTACTTTTTAATCAGTATTGGCAAAATCACATATCCAAGGAAAATGAACCCTTAAGTTGTCATAAATTCAATCTGTCCTTTTGCAGGATTTGGTTGGCACATACCCTTAATTTTGTTTAAGATGATATTAAACCAGAAATAGTTATAGAAGCAGAAAGTTGATCTACTTAGAGCTGAAAGTTTTTCTGAGAATTTGCTATTGGTGCACAGTCACCGGCATACAAGTGTTCCCTTTTACTCAGTTTGGCAGTATTAGAGGCGGTTTGCAATACGTAAAGATCGAAACATTCCTGTACAAAAAAGTCTGGAGTTTAACCCCGTGGGTTGTGTTGTCTGATACTGATGGTAGCACTAATAGCACTGCTCGCACTACTGTCTTGGATGTCTCTGTATTCCATTCCTGTTCAAAACTGGGAATGACAAGGGTGAAATTCTTTTGAGTCTATCACAAATCCTCATCTGTAGAAGGCAAACAGTAGAATTCTTCCCATGAGGCCATCAATTCCCAATAAACTTGCCATTTTGAAAATTTAGTTGCATTGCTTAAGGCTGGGTCGCTCTCTTAAGTACCTTCTTATGGACTCAGTAAGTAGTGAAAACCTTGCTATGCCTAAACTCTTTGTTATGACTTGAAAAGTCTATGTCTATGATATATATCATGAACAGACATGGAGAATCTCAGATAAGATTTTTAATTGCTGCAGGAAACTGTTTGGCATTCAGCCATTTAGTACTGTTGACTATCACTAGAGCTTTTATATATATGAAGGATTTTAAATTTGTTTAGATTTGTGAAATGATCTTTGTGCCCAAATCTAAAAATAAATAAATAGAGCAGGTGGTATGATATTTCAGCTGAAGAATTGCAACTCACTTAGTAACATTTAGCAAACAAGTTATCTGCACAATTTTTCTTATCATCTTCTGTGTTTTCTGTCTTTTGTCAACTTCACATATTTGTCCACAGCTTATCTGAGGCAGCTTCGAGGAGCTGAACAGTCTAATACAACACCAACAGCTGTTTTGACATTGACTAGATGTTGAAAGTGATGGGCCCAGCTCGTTCTTATGCCTGCATACTTCTATAAACAATACAGCTGAATTTAATACTAGCTAAATAAAAAAGTACTATTAAAAATAACCAAGATCCTCAAACCATTTCCTTTTTGGCATCAGTGATCAGAATTATTTATTACAAGTTTGAGCATTACCCACTAAACCATTTAATCACAATATTTTTGGCACCTGTGACAGAAGTAGCCAGACATTAAATGTGAAGCTCTCTTACTTCAGTGCCTGGAGGTAACTAATCAATGTGTCAAAGATCTTCTGGGTGCAGAAGATGTATATCTCACCTTCCAGTGATTAGTTTGTCAAAGCCACAAGATCTATGAATATACTTATTTAACCTGTCAAAAGGATATAGTACAGCCTGAAAAGTCATCATCAAATCTGATGTAGCAGAAAATTTCTAACTATTGACTAGGTTCAGACATTCATTTTAATCTGAAAGTGTACTTTGGTGCATCAATAGGTCAAGTAACCTATGAGTGCAACCCAATAATATTGGAATCTTGAGTCAGTAATTTAGTACACCCCTGAGTACCTCAAATCATTTCCTCCTGGGATGACTTTTAAAAAGAAAGGAGGATTAGTGTAAGTACAGAATAATAGACTGAGGTTGTGTTCAACTGCATCATCTATTTCCTCTTTTTTGGTCCAAGTCCTATGTGATGTACCAGGTGCAGGCAGGTATTTCAAGTCTTATATTAATTATTTCTAAAACAAAGTTGAACAAAAGTAAGACTCTAAACTCATTCATCCATTAAAAAAGTCAGATTTTTAGTATCAGCATGAATTATGGAGTGACAGAAGTTAAAAAAAAGAGAGAAAGCAAATTAATGTGGGATTTTACTAAACCTGTTGTCACTTCTGTCAAAAGAGGTTTAAATGAAAAAATAAAAATAAAGTAGACTCTCAACTCCCTGAAATGGCTATCAATTGGAGCATATTATTCTGAAAGAAGGAAAACTTTTCTATGGCAAATTTTTTTCTTAGCAGTGGAATAGTGTACTTAATGAGATCACTTTGGAAAATGTATCATGTCATCTTGCATGTCATGAGCATAAGGCCGTGCTTCATGTTGTATCTCTTGTTGATGTTATTAATAGGATTTTCAGCTATTTGGTTAGATAAAATGTTTTAGTGTATGTGATCTATTTTTACTTTACTTTTGCACAGCATCCTGTAACTTTTCTACCATATAGTTTCCCATAACCAACCAAACAAGAATCCATTTCCTTTATTTCCCCACCAACAGTAAAATCCTTTATATGTATTACACCAAATTTCCAGAAGCAATTGGAACAGTCTTTAGGGAACTTAAGAAAAGCAGCATTTCCAAATCTTTATATATCTGATGGGGTTACTTCAGGAAATACAACGGTCATCAAAACCATGCAAAACATAACTTCTGCTTATGATTTTATTAAACAGAATGATAAAATACAAGGATTTATTTTGCTTAACCTATGTGTACATGTTGTATTGTTTCAAACTGCAGTCAAGAACTGTTTTACAGATTATATAATATGAAAGTTCAATAATTAAACTAATTCAAATTAAACTTGACAGTATGTATTAGGGGAAGACAAGTCTACATGTAAGTATAAAATATTATAAAACTACCTTTACAAGAAACAATTTTCACTTGTAGCAAAGTTGCCTGGTTTTTATGCTGGATATAAAGGAGAAAATACAAAGAGGTGGACATAATTAAATAAATGTATAGACTACTTACCTCACTCAGGAACAATAACTTGCACACTGTGGGTTATATTCCTTCTCTGTGCAAACAAGCATTGCCATGTACTCTAGCTCACTTTCACATGGTTACAAGAACTCAGTGGACTTCCCCTCACCTGAAAACTCTAGCACTGGGGATATAAGGCAGTATAGGCAACTAAAGGTAGAATTCATCTCATGCAGCTTTAGACATCTAAAAATCTTTGGTCTCCAGTCTACATATCCGTTATCAGTTTGTCCTGCTAGAGGCCACACAAGGAGAGAGGCATCTTCTGAGGATGATTCTTCTCACCAGTTTTAAGGGTTGATTTCAGTTGATCCCACCTATGAAGATGCTTGCATGTCTCCCTGTTAACTATTGAGGGATTCTACTTCTAACATCTACAAATCCCATGTGAATAAAATGCCACTATAGTAACTGAACCTTGCTTAAGTAAGCTAAACTTTCCTTTTGGAAGGCATTTCCCTAAATTAGCTTCCAATTCAATTAATCAACAAACTAGAATCTTAATAAATAGTTCTCAGACTGAAAGGGTTTAAAATTTCCCTGTCCTGCCATGGGAAAAGGTCAAGAAACCCATTCATGACATGATCTGCTGCTGAGGGAATAATTCCCACAGCCCCAGAAAAAAACTTCTAGGAGTCATGTAAGATATTCAGCAAGGTCCTGCTGAGTTAAAAAACATCTGACATAAAATATACTTAGGCTGCTATGGCTTTATTATCCTTTATGCTTTAATTCATGATGTCTGCAACTACACATTTCATTATTCCAGATAAAACCATTACATTTCCAAGACTCAAAATGAAGCTATCTGTGTATATAAACAGAAGTATTTTATGAATTAAAATATATTCATTTACAGACATATATGTATGTATACACACTTTTAGGGATATTGGACAGCACATATTTATAGAATGGTGTTGTCATGGTTTAACCCAGCTGGCAACTCAGCACCATGCAGCCGCTCGCTCACTCCCCCCCTCCCTCAGTGGGATGGGGGAGAGAATCGGAAAGAAAATAAAAGGTTAGAGCCGAGGGCTGAGATAAAGACAGTTTAATAAGAGAAAATAATAATAGTAATAATGAGAATGATAACAGAATATACAGAATATACAAAACGAATAAGGCACAATGCAAC
>NW_009259877.1:3339927-3401043 GCF_000687185.1 Egretta garzetta | reverse complement strand
GGGTCTCCCGGGCTCGAGGAACCGCCTTGCCTGCCCCAAACTAGCGCAGAGCCACAGGACTGGCCTTGCTGCCGCTGTGCTCCTCGCCGACTGAGGGCGATATTAATATCTTCATTTTTTTCCTGCATAAATCCCTGCACATTGGACAATACGGATGTGACTAAGTGCTCTGTGCAGATCCTTTTCCACAGGTAAAAGCATAGCTTCATCCTAAAGATGTTTTTTTCTTATTCTGTCTAAATTTTAGGTAAGAAATAGCTTCCTTCTCCTTGCAGTTGTCTACAAAGCCCTTCTTCCTCAATTAGTCTTGCTTTTATGCAATAACAATGCTAAAAAAAATGTTGAAGAGGAAATCAAAACACAGAGAGATCTTTTTTTTTCTTCCACTGATTATTGTTGATAGTTATACAATTACCATTCAGAGAAAATTTTCAAACAACTTTTAAAGTAGTTTTGTTTTTTCTTTAAAATTTTACCTGACTTCGACTTCCAAACTTGTCCTGTTACTTAACTAATTTGCTAATTCCAAAGTGCACATTTTTTTGGTGACACTCATTTTACTGACAGGGAGGACCATCCTGTAACTACCAAACTTTATTCAGCCCCATAACTTTAACTTTTAACTACTCAGGAATAAGCTGCTAAACTAAAACCAGACAGTTTGGTCTGTACAAAAGGGGAGGGGAGGGGAAGAGGGAGGCCAAGAATGGAGTCTCTCTGCTTTGGTACGGAAAGGAGGAGACATTTTCTCTACTTGTATTTGTGATGCACCTTCCGGGGAAGAGGAGGAGACTTTTGCTATACCACGTATTTGTGATGCAGCATCCAGGAAAGAGGACAGTGGCAAAAGACTGTGAAGACTGCCAGAGGCATTTTGACATGGCCTGTTTATGAATCAGCTGCGTCTTGCACAGTTGCTTCTGTGAAAGTGAACCGAGCCATCTCCAGCCCAAGTCTATACACACCTGTGAATGACAAAATAAATGGTAATACTGTTCTCTACGCATGTCTGAAGATCCTGTGGTCCGGTGAATCCCTCACAAAGGAGTCTGACAGCCATAATTTTGTGCCCTGGAAGGATTGAAATGGAGCTATTTCTTTATTTATTTATTTGGGGGAACAAATCCTTATAAAGCAGCTGTAAGCTAAACACTAAGATAAACTGCAGGCAGAGGTAGTTGTTTAGAGTAGCATCTGCACTAGCATATGTCAGAAGGGCTTAAAGAAAGAATTTATTTCAGAATTTCATTTAGACTAATAATGCCAACAAAGGGACATGATTAAATAGAGAGAGAGACAATATGGATTTCAGAGACCATCAGTTCAAGGGAATTATCAGACTGCAAATCTAAACATATTTAGGTCAAGGTTGGATTATAAATTCAGAGACTTCTTCTTAATAGACTATTTCCCTATTGATTCCTTTCCTTCTGACTCCTACAGAGTCTGCATCTGTTCCTTCTCTAAGTAGACAGAACGTGGAATAGATGCAAATATGATGCAGTTTGTTGATTATATTCTTGGCTGTGTTTATCTGTTGGAAGCCTCACAATCAGGCAGTCAATTTAATCAAACAATAATCTTCAGTCAATGGTGATCTTTTATAAAAAATGTATCCATGGTGCCTTCTGTGTCCTGTATTTATGGAAGATGTATATCTTCATGAGTTTTAATGCAGTTGTCTAAAAATTATAATCAAGAGGATTATTTGTAATAACAGACAGTACTACATGTAACTTCTTTGTCTTGTCTCAAGACAATAACTTCTTTAGGAACAGTTAACAGTTAACTTCCCTCTGGTATGGGCCAGAATATTTTTCATTACATTTTTGATGTTCCCCATGGCTGTGCAAAAGCATGAACAAATCAGCTCCTTTGCACATTCAGGATTTTATTCTGAGCATTGAGGTTTGTTAGTTGAGCCAACCTAAATCTCTTGTTTTGGAGTCTTTGCTATGTCCATGATTAAATGGCGGAGGGGGAAGGCAGGGGAGTGTTCTGCCATTCCTTTCCACTAAGAACTTCTCTATCTTAGATAACATAGAATTTTAGCCTTCATAAAAATATGTAGACAAGCTGATGTCAAAAAAGAGTGAAAAATTAGAGCTGTTTGTTAGTATACTCACATTAGAGGTAAACAAACTGGTTTCCCACAGTAGTAATGATGAGAGCTAGGGATGAGAATGAGTGTGAATTATTAAATAGGTGTATTCTTCTTCTCAGGCACATTTTTTTATTGTTATTTTGAGGGCTCCCATCCTCTCGAAGGTCCTTTACCTTCTCCTCAGAAGCCACTATCCATAATGAAAGACTGGCTGATTTTTACCTTGCTGAGACTGAAAAGGCCAAACCCAAATTTTCAGCTATCTCATTTTGCTCCATCAGGCAGAACATCTGGCTGCCTAATACTTTCTTGAAAACCCCTCAGCAATGAGGCTCCACAATGTGCCCCAGGCTATCTATTCTAATATTTCACTAGCTGTTAGGTGGTTTTGCTAATAGGCAGCTTTGGCTATATTTGCTATAATTTGGCCCATTGCTTTTTGTCCTATCTACACGGATATAAAGAGCAACTGCTCAATTGTTCAGCACGTCTTGTACCTCAACACCGCTGTCACATCACAGATTGGTCTTTTCATCTTTAATTTAAACATTCCCATTTCATTCAATCTTTCCTGTAGGTCAGGTGTTCTAGACCTCTCTGGAGTCTTTCCAGTAGTTTCAGAAGGTTCTTGAAGGGCTGCCAAAAAACAGAGAAATACTCAGCTGAGGTCTTGTCAGTGCAGAGCTGAGCAGAAAGATCATTTGTCTGTATAATACCTGTACTCTTCACAACAGCATGACATTAGTGACTCAGGTTGTTCTAGTGATCCACTGTAACCTGTCGGTCTTTTTCCAAAGGACTGACATGAACATAATTAAATTTTTAGACCTGTTTTTTTTTTTTCTTTCCAGTGTAACTGATTATAGATGCCTGAGTGCAGACCAATGTATTGTCTGTACTGAATTACATCTTTTTCACACCAATTTGCCAGGATCATATTAAACTGTGCACATATTCCTGGCAGTCCTCCCAACCTTGGTATGATCTCCAGATTTAATAATAACATTCTGTATCAGCCAGATATTAATAAATCTATTAAGTAGAGCTGGACCAGGACAAGTCCTAAAGAAGTGGTTGGTATGCCCTTCAATATGACAGTGAAAACATGTTCTCTGAATGTGCTTTTTCTCTATCCACAAGGCTCCTTGTAATGTGATAAAATAAATCTGATGGGTTCAACATTTTCTTTTTTTCCACTCAGTCCCCCAAAAGCTGTTACTAGGCATCTGGTTTCACTAGTTTGTCCACTAAGCTACCTTAGGTAACTGTTCTTTTCAATAACATTTATGTCAGAATAAATTTTCCAAACATTTAAAACTGGGGCCTTTTCAACTATACTACAATATTTAATTTAAAAAAAAAATAGGAAAAAAAGCCCCTTCTTAAAATTTGCTTTACAGAAGAGGAAATAAATGTAATTTCCTTTTTTCTCTAGAACAGTAAAAAAAGATTATATTCACCTACTTCCTTTCTTCCTTTTGTGTTTATGCAAGTGATACTTATAATGGATATTAGGATTGTGCTAATAGCATCAGACAGCAGATCTGAAAACCATTCTTTAGTTTAAATTTTTCTTCTTTTACCAGAGCTGTTGTAGAGCATGGAAGTGTAGAATATACAAAGAATCACTTAGATAAACTTAAAAACTGAAGTTCTATTTTCATACTGAGGACTTCAATGTGTTATATCAATGTAGATAATAATAGAACCATAAAATAATTTTGGTTGCTTTGAATGTTATCTGGGTCAACCTGCTACTCAAGAGAAAAGAGGCAGACAAGGTTGCTCAGGACATTGTCCAGTCATATTTTGAAAGTTTTCAAGGATGGAGATCCTACAACCCATCTAGAAATCTGTTGCAGGGTCTGACTAACCTTACTACAAAGAATTTTTTCATATATCTAATCCCAGTTCATCCTATTGTAGCTTATGTCCATTGTCTCCTATGCTTTTTCTTGTGCACATCCAAGAAGTGTCTTGCTTTGTCTTCCATATAACTACCCACTAGGTAGCTGAAGACAGCAACTGCCTCCTTAAGCCTTATCCCAGTCTCTCCTTCTGCCTCGTGCAACTTGCCCCCCTACATCATTTCAGCCGTCTGTTTCAGAGGAATTTATTCTTGATCCCAGTGAAGAAAAAGGGACTCAGCAAAGCTGTGCTTATGTGGAATCATGGCCATAAACCTGAGAATCATTTCAACAGGGACAATTGATGAGCAATTAATAAATATTCTGGGCCAGGTTTTCTAGCTTCCTTGCAGCTAACAGCTTACACCAGCAGCTGTGTGAGGCTTTGCAAGTCAATAACAGGAGCTGGTGTCTCAAAGCCTAGCTCCAGGTGCCTGTTCTGCAGACTTAGGAAAGGCACATTCTCCAGTGTGCCGAGAGTTAAATCTGTTCCTAGCTCAGGGCGATGTACAGAAGGGAGAAGCATTTATAATTTTCTAGGCTTTACCAACCTGCCTACAGTCTTTGAAGAATACAAAATGCTAGTAGGTACCCGGTATCTGGTTATTTAGGCAATTATGTGCTTTAGTGCCAGTTCCATGTGGCCTTAATTCTATTTGTACTGCTTAATGACAAGAAGCATACGAAGCATCATGTCTAAATAGCAGCGTAATAGTTTATATCCAAGAACAATTCTTCTTTAACTTTTTAACAAATACATTACTCTTTCTTTTTTTTTTTTTTTTTTCTTTTTTGGGTGTTGGCTGTGTTGATAAGAAAAATAATTTCAGGGCTGTACGCCTAAGGGAACTGATATTTTTCTAAAACCAGGATCACTTTGTTTTAGATATATGTCTAGTTCATGAAAGAAAATGTGTTTAATGGCTGCTGCTTGGCGTTCCTGCTTGAAAAAGAATGAATGATCTGAAATATTTTCTTTACAAGTTATCTGTTAGTAGTCACAGTTCACTGCCCTGTTGATCTAGTGAGTAAATCTATCTTCTGCAGAGCTGGAAAACCTGCAATTCACACATCTGATCTTATTTCACTAATTGAGTGACCCTTTTTCCTCTCAGATGACAATTTCTGGCTTAAAGCAAACATTGTGCTACTTTGTCAAAGCCTTTTTCACATTTCTACTGAATGGCCTGTAGGTGTTTGATTCCTATTATAGTCTGGTAACGTACAGCAAGTACACGAAACAAGATTCGTCAGAAAGGTAGTGTTGGGCTGTTACATTCTATGACTAGCAGTAATGAAATGCATGTGCATACATCTTGTTTCCTTTTTTTTTTTTTCTCATTTGAATACATTTTAGAGAATTATAAAGGGCCAGCCTTCTTCTGAATGTTCAAAAATAATGTTGACATAGAATTTCATTCCCTTTCAGTCAGCTCTCGCAACAATTCCTGACCGGTTTGGACTGTGAAGTGCTATGAATTGGTCAGGATCAGAATGGCTAGAGGAAGATTTCAACCTGCCTAGCTGAATTTGCCTGAAAGAGCTATCTGGTGTCCTGAGGGCTTTTGTTTGTTTGTTTGCCTTTTTTTTTTTTACATTTTATTTTTTTTTTTCACTTGGGAATGTATTAAGTTTGATACTGGAAAGAAAAATAAAGATGCCTTAAATGTCTGCTTATGCTGAGCTTGAAAGAAGGGTTATAAAAGAAAGCCTTCTTCAGATCTTCTGAATTCATCACTTAGATTCAATATTATGTGACCATATCCTGATGGGCTCAACAGACACTTGCAAAGAAGGCAACGCAGAATCAATACCACTTCCCTTTGTCCTGGAGCAGGGTTTTGAATCCTGGTATCTCACGTAACTCTTCTGGTTATAATACTCTCTCCTCTGCATTTTGTGTGCCTGCCTTCCAGTTTTTCATATTGAAATTATTTCACTTTGAATTGCAAATGCCATGACAGGTAGGACTTGAACTCAAGTCTCCCGGCTTAGTGCCTACCAGTCTACAAAATCATTCTCCTACATGGCCTGGCATATTCAGTGCCAACTATCCCATTTACTTTTGCTGAATATTTTTGTTTCCATAACTACAGTAGTGAAGCTATAATGCCTGTCATTAATGAGTTCATATCACATAGCTCTAGCTTAGCATTGGGCCAAGATTAGAGAGCTACAGGAAGCCTTTAGAAAGTTTTCTCAATACAATTGTACTTATCTTAATTTTATTGTTTCAAAGATATTGGATCATTCCTCATGGATGAATTCAGCACTCTGCTGCAATATGTATTATTAAAAGTTATAAACTGGTTGGAGAAGTAGTTGATTGACAAGAGTTACAACAATGTGACTTACTATCAATTATAAAAAAATGGGTTTGGTTTGCCTATGTATAAATGCAATCAAAACCTTCCATACTTCAGATTTCTATTTATGGCCTTATCTTGCACAAGATCAAAAGTGCAAGTGCATCCCAATGAAAATAAATTGTGAGCCAGCCCAGTCCTGGAATGAGATACGGATCATGTTCTAGCACTTTATAATTATTTTATTGTATTCAAAATAAGTAGTTGCCAGAGCAAAGAAGTTATTCTGAGGAACTGAACAAAACAACAAGATATAATAGGCAAATGCCATTGTTTGAGATTTGTACTTCTTTTTTAATTTCCATTACTGTAAAGTGAAAAATGCCATTAATTTTTATGTTAATTTAAAATATGGATGTTTGGCAGACTACTACATATATTTTTAATAAAAGACAAGGAGCTTATTGCTGTGTGAGCTCAAGATTTTTACTTTCCTTTTAAATTATAGTGGTATATAACTTTAGCTTTGATAGTCTGAGCTATCAGGTGTTCTTGCAGCTTTTTATGTCACTTGATATTTTTTTTTTTGATTTCTAAATAACAAAATATGTCATACAAAAATGTAACGGTAATGTAATCTTGTCCTTTAAAATGTATTTTAATATTTCCTCTACAGATTTCTCTCCTTGGTCAATTATAAAAAAGATAATTAAGTTGTATAGCTTACATTCGTGAATAATTCAATTCATATACATCATTTATGTTGTTTTCTTTTTTGTTTGATGTTGACATTGTTAATACAAATTTTCCATATTTATGGCTTGGGAAAACCAAAAAGTTCATTTGTAGTATTACCATTAAGAAGAAAGAAAACCCGAAAAAGTTATGAAAGTAAAATATTCAATTCCCATACTCTTGTTGCTAACTCATGGAATTAATATCCATGTGAAGGGAACTGAGAAGACATCATGACATTGCATGTTATACAGGCTTTAACTTGAGAGCAAAACCAAGGACATCAGAACTGAAAATACCTTTATCTAAAACTGGATTTTAGATAAATGGTGTTTTGTTATTGAATTTTCTCTACCTTTTGAATCAAGCACTACTTTGGAAGACTATCAATATACTGTTATAAAACCTTTATTTCTGTTTCATGGTTATTGTTGTCTGTAATAATATTTTCATTCTTTATTTCTTCTGGTTTGATATATTGAAACATTTCAAAAATTTAAGATAACAGCAGAGAGAGAGAAACTGATACAAATTTAGAATTTAAATATCTTTGCACATGTTCATCTGAGGAGATGAATTAAGTATAATTCTTGAATTTGCTTTAGTTTACTGTTAGCAATACAAAGCAGTATGACAGATGAAGATTAATTTACAACAAACCAAATGTTATACTAAAAAATATCTCAACAACAACAAACACACACCACCACCACCACCACCCCAAAATAGAGAAGTTATCATTACATTTTAGTTTCCTGAAGAAATAAAACAAACTTTCGTCTTATTGGGGGTCCTGAGAATCGGTTGAGCTCGGACATTACTTTTTATAAGACTGTTAAAAGTTCTGCTGAAGTCCTGTTACAGCACTGTGCCTTTGTCATGTACATCAAGGAAGATAATTTCCATGAAATTTTCATGTGGTTAAATGCAACAAATCTTTCCGCTGTCAAACCGCAGCAAAACTCTGTCTAGTATTGCTACTTTTTATTGGATTTTTTTTTGTTGTTGCTTATGAATTAGAATGTTTTAAGTGAAAAACCGCTGGAGCTTCTAGGGGTTGGCAATAGATGGATGGAACAGGAAAGATAAAATACACAATTGACAGAGCAGACAAGGAAAAAGTTGGAGGAAAATACCATAAGCTCCAACCATATATACCTTTCAGCTACCCCAAAACATGGATGCATGCCAGGAAAACAGAACAGTCTGGAAATAACCATAATGTTTGTGTTACTTAAAGGAATCCACAAACACTTATTAATATATCTGAAAACCAGTCATTCCTTGGTATGAATTCTCATCAAAATTATTAATAAGTTTCTCATTGTGGTAACACAATTTGTTATTGTAGTAATGTTAGCTAACTGCTAAACGCCCACCCAACTGCTCACTCCTTCCTGCTCCTCAGCAGGATGGGGGAAGGCAAATGGGGAAAAAAAACCAAGAATGAGCAAGCTAGTGGGTTGAGATAAAGACAAGGATATTGCTTACCAGTTACTATCAAGGGCAAAACAGATTTGACTTGGGGAAAATTAATTTAATTTTTTGTCGACAGAAATAGATTCATCTAGTGAGAAACAAAGACAAACACTAAAACATCACCTTTCCTCTCCCCACTCCAGGCTCCACCTCATTCCTTCACTCTAGACATACTTAGCTTCAGTGGTGCAGGGAGGACTGGCATAGGGAGAGGGCTCAGTCCTGCAGTGGGTCCATTTTGGAGCTGGCTGGAACCAACTGGGTCAAGTACTGGTCAGTCCCCGATCTCTTCTCACAGAGGCCATGTCTGCAGCTCACCCCTGCTGCTAACACATGGACGCTTACATCCAGTACACTCACTGAATTTGACTTTACATCGCATTCTATTTCATACTGTTGAACTTTTTTTCCAGAAAGCTTTTTGTTATAGTAAGTGTTATGCCATCAACACAAAAATAACTGTGAATATGAATGTGGTTTATTCCTAGAAAAAGAATAATTGTAAGACTTTGGAAGAATAATAGTTATGTCAGTGTAATTATTCATAAAATATACAAATATTTGCACGTTTTTCACACCAGTTCACCTGCCATCCCAAGTCACTGTCTACAAGCTTGGGAGTAAAATGGTCTATTGAGTAATCTTCCCTGTTTCTCTGGTCTTGTTTCAGTTCTTACGCTCAATGGATTTCATTCAATTTTAGGGTTGACTGCCAGTGCTCTAACATTTTAGCTGTTCAAGGGAATACCTCAAGAAAAATGTTGAAAAGGTCATTTCCATAGCTTCCCTGCAATCATATCGCACTGCTTGATAGTCTCAAACACTAAGTCTGGACTTGCTAGTAACTGTTTTCTTTTGTTTCTGAGACAGATAATGAGGTCGGATAATAATAAAGAGGTTAGTTTGCCTTCAAAATGTCACGAAAAGTTTTAAGTGTTTATATGATGGAATATTCTAGAAAGCTGAAAGACACTTTTTCAGTATCTCATTACAGTAGCGCAAGCCTTGGAAATGTTTGAAGCTATACTGGTAGAGCATTTCAAGGTATCTTTGAGGGAAGAATTACACAGCATTTAAAGTAACACACATCATAAAGATAAAATGAAAATGATAATTTAACTTTTTAGACTTGGGTTTCTTTGGTCAGAAGATAGTGGCATTACAGAAGATTCCAAATATGTTTGCTGAGTAAACATAATTTCCTGACATGATTTCAAGAAGTACAGGAACTATTTAACAAAAAGTTTAGGGCTTTAGGATGTGACAAATGACAGTCAGTGCCAGGAGCCATCTGATTCTGGAAGGGAAATTCTGGAGTCAGACATGCTCATAGGTTCTTGGTTTCATGCTTTAAAACAAAAAACAGATAGAACTTATTGTCTGTAGCTTTCCCTTGTAAATATCTATCTCAAGGCAGTAGCTGTGCACCTAAATGAAACTTGAACTAGATCCTGGTCTTCCTCCAGCAGTTTTCTGTCCAGCTTCTCCTACTGAGTAATAAACAAAAATGTATTTAGTTATACATTAAAAAATGTAATGACATAGGAGTCAAGAAGGTAAAAAAATATGACTTAGTGGCCCTTTTTTGCCTTAAAGTCTGTAAATCTGGGAATCCATCTATCTATACTGGAAGCCTTGACTGGGAGAAACTATTTTTTTAAGAGTTCCAGATTACTGGTGCTGTTTCCCCAAAGGATAGACATTTTATGATAATAAAAGATAAAGGGGAAAGGCATAAACATAATTCTTCTCTTTTTCCATTTTCTTTTTTTCCCTTGAATACATGTGTAATGAATCTGGCAGGGATAGAGTTAACTTCCTCCTCAGCAGCCCACATGGTGTTGTGCTTCACATTTGTGGCTAAAACTGTTGATACACAAATGTTTTGGCTGTTGTTGAATCATTTGAGAGATCATTTGCTAATTACTGTCATGGGCAAAACAGACTCGACTTGGGAAAATGAGCTTAATTTATTACCAATCAAATCAGAATAGGGCAAGTATCTTTGAGGGAAGAATTACACAGCATTTAAAGTAACACACATCATAAAGATAAAATGAAAATGATAATTTAACTTTTTAGACTTGGGTTTCTTTGGTCAGAAGATAGTGGCATTACAGAAGATTCCAAATATGTTTGCTGAGTAAACATAATTTCCTGACATGATTTCAAGAAGTACAGGAACTATTTAACAAAAAGTTTAGGGCTTTAGGATGTGACAAATGACAGTCAGTGCCAGGAGCCATCTGATTCTGGAAGGGAAATTCTGGAGTCAGACATGCTCATAGGTTCTTGGTTTCATGCTTTAAAACAAAAAACAGATAGAACTTATTGTCTGTAGCTTTCCCTTGTAAATATCTATCTCAAGGCAGTAGCTGTGCACCTAAATGAAACTTGAACTAGATCCTGGTCTTCCTCCAGCAGTTTTCTGTCCAGCTTCTCCTACTGAGTAATAAACAAAAATGTATTTAGTTATACATTAAAAAATGTAATGACATAGGAGTCAAGAAGGTAAAAAAATATGACTTAGTGGCCCTTTTTTGCCTTAAAGTCTGTAAATCTGGGAATCCATCTATCTATACTGGAAGCCTTGACTGGGAGAAACTATTTTTTTAAGAGTTCCAGATTACTGGTGCTGTTTCCCCAAAGGATAGACATTTTATGATAATAAAAGATAAAGGGGAAAGGCATAAACATAATTCTTCTCTTTTTCCATTTTCTTTTTTTCCCTTGAATACATGTGTAATGAATCTGGCAGGGATAGAGTTAACTTCCTCCTCAGCAGCCCACATGGTGTTGTGCTTCACATTTGTGGCTAAAACTGTTGATACACAAATGTTTTGGCTGTTGTTGAATCATTTGAGAGATCATTTGCTAATTACTGTCATGGGCAAAACAGACTCAACTTGGGAAAATGAGCTTAATTTATTACCAATCAAATCAGAATAGGGCAATGAGAAATAAAACCAAATCTTAAAACACCTTCAACCCATGACTCCCTTCTTCCCAGGCTTAACTTCACTCCAAATTTACCTACCTCCTCCCCCTCAGTGGCACAGGTGGTTGGGGAATGAGGGTTGTGGTCAGTTCATCATACATTGTCTCTGCTGCTCCTTCCTCCTCACCAGGAGGACTTCTCACACTCTTCCCCTGCTCCAGCATGGCGTCCCTCCCACAGGAGACAGTCCTCCATGAACTTCTCCAATGTGGGTCCTTCCCATGGTCTGCAGTTCTTCATGAACTGCTCCAGCCATGGGCCCCTTCCACGGAGTGAGGTCCTTCAGGAACAGTCTGCTCTAGCATGTGTCCCCCATGGGTCCACAGGTCCTGCCAGGAGCCTGCTCCAGCGTGGGCTTCCCATGGTATCACAGCCTCCTTTGGGCATCCTATGCTCTGGCGTGGAGTCCTCCATGGGCTGCAGGTGGATATCTGCTCTAGAGAGGACCTCCATGGGCTGCAGGGGCACAGCCTGCCTCACCATGGACTGCACCAGGGGCTGCAGGGGAATCTCTGCTCCAGTGCCTGGAGCAGCTCCTCCCCCGCCTTCTGCACTGACCTTGGTGTCTACAGGGCTGTTTCTTTCATGTATTCTCACTCCCCTCTCCGGCTTCAATTGTGCAGGGTTTTTTTTCTCTCTTCTTAAATATGTTATCCCAGAGGCACTACTGCTGTTGCTGATGGCCTTGGCCTTAACGAGCGGTGGGTCTGTCTTGGAGCCAGCTAGCACTGGCTCTGTTGGACACTTGGTTATTGAGGAAGATCATTCCTAGTTTAAAGCTCTCCTTAGCAGGTCAGCTGGCCTGTTGACAAAGATAATTTTTCCCCACTTAAATCAGGTGGATCCCATCACTCCCAAGAGGCTATTGATCCTCAAAGAGGGTCCCATGGTCCTAGAAAGCAAAACCTTTCTGCCTGACATCAGCTACTCAGTCATTTACCCAAGGTCTGCATACAGTTACAGCACTGTGAACTAATTGGCATCATAGAGACATGGTGGGATAGTTCACACACAGCTGTATGATTACCCTGACCTTGGTTACCCTCACCAGGCCTCATTCTGAATCCCCACCCATGGGCTTACATCCCAGCCTGGTCTCAGACTAACCCTATCCCCACTAAAGTGCCTGATGCTCTGGGCTGGGGCTGCCCCAGCTGCACCCCTGACTGCCCTGCTCACTGGCTGGGGTGGTGAGATGGGCTCTGGCTTGTGAGACCCTGCCCTGGTAGTTGCCCTGAGGAGGCCACACTGATTCCACCCCCTTGTCTCCAGGGTGTGCCAGCCCCTGTGCTGCCCTGACAGTACTCCACATGTGAATTCAGGGATCTGCACTGGGACTTGTCCATTTTAGCATCTTTATTGATGATCTGGAGGAGGCGAAAAAGTGCAGTCTTGTCACATTTGCAGATGACTCCAAGTTCAGGTGACCAGCTCGTACGCCTGAAAGACAACTTGTCACCCTAAAGAGGCTGGAAAAATGGGCAAAGAGGTTCTGATGAAATTCAACAAGTACAAATTATGAGTCCTTGTCAGATCCCTGTGAGCAAAAGAGATCCCCTGCTATGACACTGACTGAAGACCAAGGAGCTGTGGAGAAGCTCTGTGGGGAAGGGTCCTGGAGTGGTGACAGGCACTGAGCCAAACGTGTGCCCTAACAACAAAGGTGGTGAACAGTTCCTGGGTTGTATGAACAGTGGCACATCCCATAGATTGAAGGACAGGATTGTTAACCCTCTACATAGTGTTTGTCAGATCATATTTCGAGACTGTATCAAGTTTGGGCCCCAGTGCAGCAGACACAGGCAAATGGTGGGGAGTTCAGTGGAATGCTCCAGAGTGCCCAGAGGACTGGGGGAGCTGGGCTGGCTTAGGCTGCAGAAGGGATGGCTTCAGTGCACCAAACAGACTCCCAGCACCTACGAGAGAGGACATCAAGAAGATGGAGGTGGTCTCCTCACAGTGGTTCAGGGAAGGAGGGTGAGAGACAGTGGGCACAGGAGAGCTTCAGGCTGTGTATAAGGAGAAACTGTTGACCAACAAGGACAGTGAGGAAGTGGAGCAGGTTGCCCTGAGAGGCTGTGTCACCTCTGTCCTCAGGTTTCGACCCCTAACTAGACCAAGCTGTGAGGAACCCAGAGCTAGCCCTGCTTTGGGCATGGGGTTGGACTAGAGACCTCCTGAGGTCTCTCCCAATCTGAATTATTCTGTGATATGATAATTCTAAGTACAGCAATATATACAAGAGAAGGGGGTATATTTTTCCTTGCTTACAGGTTTATGTACTTCGTATAGGATTTACATCTTTTTCACATTCATGTGGGGCAAAGTAATTTCCATTAAATGCAAGAGAACTTTAGAAATCAATATATTGGCTACGAGGGCTTCATCTTTTTTGCGTTATTATTGCTATTCATTATATTTACTTACTTGTCATTCAAACTTTTGTAATGAAAACCATTTGTTGAAATATTTTCTGGCAGCATTTATTATATTCACTAAGCTTCAGAAAATAAAACTCCCTTAACAGCAACAGCAAGAAAATCTAAAACACAGTGACTTCAAGCTTGATTTGTAGATATTACAGCTATTTTGAAGACAACAGATTTGTTTACATTATGTCATTTTCCAACCAGCACAGTGTGTGCCTTCATTACAAATATACTCTTTGGGCTGTGCTGAAAATATTCCCAACCTAAGTCAAAATTAGATCTAAATGAGATCTCTTGAGTGTAGTGAGAATTGGAATGAAGGCCCCCAGCTACAAGGAATATGTATAACAATATCAACAATAATATTACCCTAGAAAGTGCTAAGAATTTAGGTTTACTATACCTCACTGTGTTATAGTGGGGGACAGAAGAGAATACATCAGAAATGAAGGCAAAGCTGGAACAGAGACTAAAAAGCTACTGAAAGGGGAAAGCATATGTTCTAACAAACCATGCACTGTGCAATATTAACTGTTAGGTAAGAATGCTAAAATGACAAAGTTCTTGGCGTATACATCCAAGAAATTCAAAAATTGATGGGTACAGCTAAAGCAAAATTCTGCTCAGCAGATCAACGTAATTTCTTCAGAGCCAGAGAGATTTGTGCCCTTATGGGCTATTACCCTAAAAATTCTGTCTCTCACTACATAATCTCAATAAACAAATTGCATGACTGAAAATAAAATGCAGAAAACCCTGAGCAACCTCCCCAAGTCAAAGTTATAGTAAATTATTACAAATATATACACTTCAGTCATTGGTTAAGATTGGCATCAAGAAGCTTATGTTCTGCCAAACACACAGGCTGATTCCATAAATAACTGCATGTGTTTACATCCGTGAGGGGCCCACATTCATTACATTTATTTAGATGTATAAATCAATAGAGGATCATTGGACTGGTAATACCATTTCTCAGAAGCCATTAAAAAAAACCCCAAACTTTTACTTAGAAGCACCCTACATCTTGCAATAATTCTAAAAAGAAAAGAAAAAAAATAAGAAAACCCACCTCAAAATGGCATATATTAACAATTTTTTGACAGCAACTCAGAAAGGATTACTTCTATAGAAAAAAATAGTGTTATTAAAGAGGAAAAATATAATTATTTTAAGGACCAGGCTGAAATAAATAAGATGAAAATCAGTAATACATAATGAAAAGTCAGACACAAAATTTTGTTTCTTGTTGGGAACAATTGATTGAAAAAGTAAGTAGTTTATGAGGTGATCACAAGGGGACTATGTATTCCCAGGATAATACAAGTCTGAAAAAGGTAATTCTGAAGACGTGACAAAGAATAGACTTCCTGTAACATAAGGGAAGCATACATGCTACGGACAAGATAGCAGAAATAGTCCACACAATTCAAATCGTATTTAAGAAAACTAATATATGGAATGTGAAAATATAAAAGGAAGGATTACCTGGATGCTAAGGGGAAAGAAAACTCTAATTTAGAACAGGGAATTAAAATCATGTTGTTTCTTCAGCCTACAGGAACAAAAGCCAGGAAGGATATGAATCACATTTTTAATTTCTAAATGGAAGAACAATTAGAGAAGGAAAATAAAACAAATCAAAGCAATTTAAGGTATAGGGAATGTTGGAACAAAAGCTAGTACATAAAACCTATGAATATGCACATGAATAACTGAAAGCTGGACATTTGAATAAGCTTCCTAGCTCAGGGAGGTTATGAAAAATTTCTCAGATGGAATAGATGTAGCTCCTTATCAAGTCTCAGAAAGGATCGTACAATGTGTGGATAGCAAAATGCAGGTACTTCTACCAGCAGTTTAAGAGGTCTCTTTCAGTTCCAGAATCTTTAACATCTTTTTACTTAGTGTTTTGATACATAGAATTCCATGGGGTCAAGAATGAACAAAGGTGCCCTTTAGGACATGTCCAAAAGTATACAAGAAAGGGGAAAAAGAAAAAAAAAAAGGAAAAATAGATTGTAAGGTATGGTTTCATTACAGATAATAGTGACATCTGGAGTCCTGGTGAGAATGTGAAGGGTATAATATAAAATGAAGGGTTAAATAGAATTTGGAAGCCTCCTGTATTGTTCTTCTTTGTTTTTTAATCCTCAACTTTAAATTGATACTTCCTCTGCTTTCTGGCCCAGACTGCCAGCCTTTATTCAGTTAAAATCCACACTGATTTCAAGGAGTGTTGACTATATCCTCTTAACACACAACATTCTTTGATTTTTTTTTTCCCTAGAAGCAGTCAAAGATAAAGACAGTGTCTCATTCTCCTGGCACTTAAATCTGTACAAATTGAGAGCCAATCAACTGCAATATTATTCTCAAATGCTCATTTAGTATCAGCCTAGTTTCTTTTCTACTTAAGTCATGGAAAATTTAATACTGGTTTCAATGAAAAAATAATTAATCCAAGAAGGAATAATTTTGAAAATCATACCTTTGAACTACAGCAGTGTAAAGGCAACTTCTAAGATAGCTATGGACCTGTCATAAATGAGTTCAAAATTCTAAGCAATATTAAGCAATGAGTCATTGGTTTCTACATTTGGAGAGATCTCATAAGAACTCAACATTTCTGATTTTGAAACCAATTTTCAACTATGTTACTCCATTTCAAAACCAGAGCAGCACAACACCAAATCTGTTGTGAATTCATGTCTTGGATAGATATATGAATGGGGAAGTGTAAAGTTTTTCTATGAACTATCAGTAAGCCCTAACTTTCACATTTCCTAATTCCAATGAAAGCTATACAAATAAAGAAATTATCTATTTTTTCAGAAACGCCATGGGCTACTCGTGTTAATTAACAGGTCGTTGCTGATCAGACCATGGGTTCAGAATGTCGCAGCACTGTCCAAGGTGCTGTATTTCAGAAGAAGTACTTCATTGCTAGGCTGGGTTCTGTAGGCCTTTTTTTGGTTGTATCTCCTAAACATCCAGTGATATATCATATCAGGCAGAGATGACTGTGGTTTCTTAATACAATCCTCCTTCTTTCCTTTCTACCACTCATTCTCTCACTTCAAAACCAGATTCTAATCTCTTTATCTGTATGTTCAAATTTTCCTGATTGTTTAACATGTTTGGTTTGCTTCCATTATCAAGAAATTCCCTATGCCTTTTCACTTTACTTTTTGCTTTGCAATTCCATGAATTTTGTATGAACTGGTCCAAAGTACAAGTGGTGCAAGAAATCCCAAACAAGCATTTCTGTGAGAGTCTTCTCAAATTCTATTCTAATCAAATAAAACGTGAGAAAATAAGTACTTTGTTTTTATTATTGACTTAGTAATGGTAAAGAGGAGTGAGATGTTTTTGAATGTGATTTAATACCATTTAACACCTTTTCAGAAAGTTTGTCTTACAACACATAGTATACAAGTTACATGTTCACAGCAGAGGTGCAACTACAAAATAACCTACACAGAAGCTACAAGAAAGAAATTCTAACACTAGGTAACCAGATTTATGGCTGCCTCAGGCATTTTTTGGTGTTTTTAATTTCATTGGCAAATGTAATGCATTGTTACTGACAAGGAACAATCTGCAACTGTCCATAAATATGTTTCCTAACCAAAAATACTAGAATCAAATTATCAGATGAATTAAGGTCCTGAAAGAATCAAAGATAAAAGTTAATTATGCTAGAGATTCAATTCAACTGGAATCTATGGCAAACCATCCTTTGGCTAGTCCTTGGAATTCCTGAAAGCTTGTGTTAAGAACGTAAAATGGACTTCATTTTTCTCAACACTGAGTACTTTGTGAATTTTAGATCATTAACATGCAAAAAAATAGAGATATTGGCAACATCTTAAACCACATTTTTCTAAGTGCCAGAAGGTTTGATGAATCTATGCCAATTTATATTCGTTTAGAATCTGGGACTATATCTAATTTTTTAAAAAGAGTTCCTGACAGTAATAAAGCTGGTGGATTTTTGCTACTAATCTGACTAGAGTCTATTCTTCTCCCTTATTGTTATGGCTAAGATACTTTTCCTTTCTCTTTCTTGTCACATCTGTTTAATTTCTATTGCCTCTGCTACGACAGAAATGGTCTGGGCTTTGAAGTGCAGAAGGAGCATATCTTTGACCTTGAATTATTCTGTGATGTAAATAAAATCCTTGGTTCTAGTGTACTGTCAGAGATCTTGAAATTACACAAGGTGGGAGAGTGATCTTCTATGAAATAAAAAAAATCTGAGGATTAGAAGACCAAACACCTTGGAAATTCTACTATGTAATAAATTTGCAGCTGCTTACCAATCACAGCTCTTTGACCTAACTCAGTTTAAGGAATATTTTTTTCAGACATATAACATAATAATTTTTAATTATTCAGTAATCATTTTGATAATTCTAAATAAGTTTGCCTTTTTTTTTGGCATAAATCTGTAATGACAGCTACAGATCAAAATGCAAGGTAAGTGTCTTTACACGTCAGTCACTCATCTCATGGCAAAGGTAAACTTGTAGTTTTTCTTCCTAGTGTTTCTCTTATGAACATCTATTCTACACTGTACTTTCAAATATATGAGGATCAAATTCCACATATTTAATTTTTCTTATTTTCTCTATGCTATATTTTATGACATTTTTCATCCTCCCCAGGGGAGCAGGGATGGATTTGCCACAGGTTTAGGCTGTTATAAACATCCTTTAATGTAGCAAGATACACAGCATCTTCATTTAAATTTGCTATATAGATATTAATTGTGAAACATATATACATAATAAAGGACATCAAGGAAGTATTATTGCAATCCATTCATTCAGAACAGCTCATTACAATTGTGATGTATACATTGCATAACATACCATGCATATACAATTTTTTATCTGGTTATGTAATTTTTTCCAAAACACTGATAACGCAATTCAAGCTCCACAGAAATAAAGAATGTTCTGTCAGATATTGTGTCAAGTGACATGACTTGTTAACTGCTGCAAATTATGTCTGTTATTTCTAACTTTTGTAAGTGAAATGATTGTGTAGAAAACATAGAAGTAAAGGGTATTCATTTCTCAATCGCCACAAAACCCTGAACTTTTCTTTCTCATTACCTTATGCAGTCTGTAATAACAGCTGTCTTCCTGCATGATGGATAGCTTTTATATTGTCCTTTGTTTTAACCTGAATTAAATTATTTTGCTACAAGGATTCAAACTGTATCTTAAAACACATACCATAAAGGACAAAATCATGCTGCCTTTGTCCCATTAATTCTGAAGAGGAAAACAATACAGATATTATGTGTTTTGTTGTGATTTTGTATCCAGTTCATTTTTTTTTCAGACTAAGTTCTTGCATCATTCTGGAACTGAACTGTCTCAGCTTGCTTTTGTTATTGGCTATCTGACACTTTCACAAGGACAAAAGCATATCAGTTCTGAGATTTGCAGAAGTTCTTGCCAATCACCAGCTCAACTGAGAAGAAAACCTCATGTAACCACAGCGAAGTTCCAGGTAAGCCTAATGTTCTCAGCTAATGTGGATGGGAACAGTATCATTTTTTTGAAAGGATGGTAAGTTCTGATCCCATAAAGCACACCAAGCTCTTCATTTTGCTTTAATGACTGATTTTAGTTTTTCACAGAACACTTCATTAGTACTGTTCTATAATTTAACAGACTTGAGTAGAAGTAGGAATTTGTCTTTTCAGCATTTATTCGGGATAATTTTTCAAAAATTATTTGGAACTTAAGAGGTCTTTATTCTACACTCTACCTAAATACATTGCATATAACACATACCCTTGATGAGAAATTACTGTATGTGGTACTACTTATCTAGTAAAAATAACCTACATATGCATTATCCTCATTCAGTTTTCATATACTGGAGGAGTACTGTCACATAGAGGAGGAATAGTGGTCCACAAGTAGCAAATGAAAAATATTTTTTCCTTTCAATATAGACCAATTCATGCTTACCTTAATATATTTTTACTTCTGGTGACACTAACAATGTCATTGTTTGATTAGTCTGTGCTTTTGTTATATGCCAAAGTTTTTCCACTTTCATTATCTGTCATGTAAAGCAGTCATACTATACATCTAACCTTTTCTTTCATTATCCCTTCTCTCCCCCAAAATCTTCCATTTTGGCAATAGGAGCAAAGCTGAGCCCTTCCCCATAGATACAGTGAGCCAGCCTTTTTTTTTTTTTTTTTTTTTTTTGTCCCAAGGAGTAAATTAAAAACCTCATTACAGTCTTCAGTTTTGTGACTCCAGGAACTGTAAGCCACTGATCTCTATTTTGACTTTAGTGTTACAAGAACAAGACAGAAATACTATCATTTTTGTACTTATTACTATGGTACATCACCCTAAACACTCCAACAAAATACTTTCAGAAGTGATACTAACTTTCCATGTTCAACTTCACAGTAGCACACTCAGATTGCTCTTTCAATCAGCTGTATTAAGCACAAAAATCCCATCCCAGACTCTAAGAGACTGTGATATTCTTTCTTGCCCTGTTGGGCTGAGCACAGTGATAGTATAATAAATGATAACTTCATCTTATTATATTGCACCTGTACATTTTGCTGTGTTGGATTCCTCTCAAGCTGTTCTTTCTTTTGCACACATTTTTACCATTAGGGTTTTTTGTGCTTTAACACCAAGGTATTTAGCATTTGAAAAGCTGTTAGGGACTGAGTATCATGGTCCTTCACTGATTTATTTCCTTAATTCAAAATGTTGTGTGATATACTCCATACCATGAAAACTGTGTCTTACATGCCGAACAAATGCTATGTTTGTCTGTGGAAATCTGTAATCTCTTTTTTGATGATGCCTACTATAGTCTTGCTCATCTATTAATGTTAACAAATATTTGGTGACATGGCCCAGAAAGCCAGTCATATCCTGGTCCACATAAAACCAAGTGTGACCAGCAGGTCAAGGGAGATGATTCTGCTCCTCTACTCTGCTCTCTTGAGACCCCACCTGGAGCACCACACCCAGCTCTGGGGTCCTCAGCACAAAAAAGACATGGACCTGTTGGAGCACATCCAGAGGAGGGCCAAAAAAATGATCAGAGGACTGTAACACCTCTCCACTGAAGAAAGTCTGAGAGAGTAAGGGATGGTCAGGCTGGAGAAGAGAAGGCTCTGGGAAGACTTTATTGTAGTCTTTTAATACGTAAAGGGGAGGTAATAAGAAAGTCAGAGAGAGACTTTTTACCAGGCCCTATAGATATGGAATAAGGGGTAGCAACTTTAAACTGAGAGAGGGTAGATTTAGATTGCACATTAGGAAGAATTTGTTTATGATGAAGATGGTGAGATACTGGAACAGGTTGACCTATCGTGAGGAAAAGGTGGAAAAGAAGGTGGGAGAAAGAGACAGATACAAATGGAAAGAGGAATTTAAATTATTTAACCTTATTCTATATATAACAATATATTTGATGGCCTCCCATCCAGCAAAGTGCAGGAAAGCAAGTTCACCTGTCCAGCTTAATTTACCCAGTATCTTACTTGTATATTTCAAAAGAAAAATCTGAGACTCAATATATAATTCTGCTATGCTAATGGGGTTAATATATTTTTTTTGTATTTTGTGTGAAAAACACCTAATCCCCAAAAACTGCTTAAGAGAACTGTTTAAGAGTAAAATGCTTCAGGAAATTAAAAGTTTTCACTCTGGTTGGTTAGTTAGCCTTTAGGCATTCCAGGCATATATGAATCAATCCTGCTGGCTCACTTTGCTGTGTTTGTGTGTTCTCAGTTGCAGTACTGTTCTTATTAGCTTGTAAACTTCGAGGTCAATGCAAGGTCAAATTTTTTTGAGGACTATACAATAAGCATAGATGACAACAAATTGATATGAATTTTCAGTGTGATAAATATTATTTTGGGTGGAATATCATGAGAAAAATGGAAAGTCTAACATCGGTCACAGCCGGGAAGCCTTTCATTATTGGTTTCAGATGCATGTAAACCTGTGACGAGACTACCAACATACATTACCAGTCACATTGTCCAATCTGGATGCATTTAAATGTGTCATATTTTACAGCCTAGTTTATACCAGTGAACTACAAGATACGCTGACACAATGGTGAGACACATCTATGAACTTAGTGGCACAAAATACTAACATGCAGATATAAAAAAAGTGCTTGAAAATGCAGGTGTCAATTTAAAGTGGGTAAACTTTTAAGTATCTCCTCTGCACTGTGCCTTAAGTTGGGAGGCTACTTTTAGTATGTCTTTAGTATAGAGATGGAGATTCTTTCAGTGTAGCATTTTTGCATTGCCTTCAAGAGGGATTTCCTTCCTGCATTGAACAAGGGAATACTAAGAAGACTGGCTCTCAATTTAGGAATGTAAATCAGGTGCTTAAAATTAGATTCTGTGAATAGCTTCTTAAATGGTTGTGCATGCCAGAAATGCCTCTTCGGTACCTGCACATTAGCTTTTCAACCTCTTAAAAGGATATGAATAAAATAGCATTCAAACACCACTGAATATCTGAATCAATAAAGATAATGATTTAGAAACCGTAATTTAAGAAAGTTACATTTGTTTTCTTTTCCCAGTATGACTTTTTTTTTTTCCCTGGCAGCATTAGAGCAGTTGGAATCCTCTAATCTTGTTCCCTCACAGCTCTCAAGGACTGCATTTTTTTCATTTTCAATGGTCAAGAAAATCTGTTTCTTGCCACATTGCCTTTTTTTTTGTGCTGAGAATGGCCCTTTGATAGAAGCAGTATTTAAAGAAAATAAATATGTCTTTTAGATACAGCTGTTACTTTTAATAACTGAAAGCCAGTCTGGGCTACATCATGTAATATTTTCCTTCAGAGACTCTTACTGGTGATGCACTTATCCTAATACTCTCTGGCAGTGTTAGGGGTGGAGGAGCCAGAGGGAAGGCAATGGAGGTTACTGCAAGTGTTCACAGTAGGCACACCAGCATGAGGGAGGAAGCAGAGTTTGAGCACTGCCACAGAGGTCTGTGGCAGGAACATAACAGGGAACATAACAGGTGGGCTGTACCATAAAAGCAGGGAGGAGTTAGGATCCTACGAAGCTACGAAAGTGGATCGGGGTATTCCCTCTTCCTAAGGAGAACCACAGCAAGAGGAGCAAAATGTAGTCCAACAGCTTTCTATGCTTAAAGGCACCCAGAATGGGGTCTGTAGAGCTAGGTGGGATTTGGCTTGAGCAGCTGCAGGTAACACTTAGGCAACTGCTAGCTTTTGCCTTCATCAGATGTTACTGATACAGGCCTTTGGGTCTAAAGATGAACCAATGCCTACATTATGCAAGACTTAGTTGCTGCAGTGTTTGTTTTAAAAATTCCAGACATAAGCAGAAGTGATAAGACTTCCAAAGTAATGTGAAGAACTGATAGTTATTTAGGTGCGTAAAATCAGCTGTTTTCAAGGCTTATTTGAAATTTAAGTGGCTTAAAGGGTCTGGATCTAAAGACTAAGTCTGCTCCCAAGAGTTAAGCTGTTATACTTCTAATAGCACTGAGGGTAGTGTTTCACAATGACCATTAATACTGTGCTCGAATTTTTAGTAATTAAAATCAAGATATTCTTTAAAAGTGCCATGTTTTCTGCAATCTTTGGGAACTTAAAGCCTGAAACTATCAAGTGAAATATTTTGAAGTTGATGAAAAATGTACATTCGTGTTCATTTCCCTATAATACTTACTTACTCCTATATGGCAAAATCACACAACTGTTTCTTCATTTCTCTTCCATGAATCTTGTTATTCTCCAAAGGTATCAGCTATATTTACTTATTTAATAAGATCATGTATGTCTTCTAAATAAGAAATTTCAGGAAAAAAAACCCAAACATTTTTTAATGTATTAAATGTCCTGAAATTTGGACTTTATTTGAAAATTATAATACTGTTAACAGAGGGGGAAAAAAAAACAACACACCAAACCAAACCAAAAAAACAGGTCTCTATGCATTATTTTAAGTTTCATATATGAATTACTCCTAGTCACACAGGAACTCATATTTAATGGAGGTTGTCTGTTTAAAATAATGACTTTTTGACAATGATTTAAAAACTTACAAATGTTTGCAAAAATTGACCGATTTTCTCAGTTTCATGTTAAATAGTCTCTTCCAAAGGCACCTGCATCCTTTCATTCTAGCTACAGAGGAATCATCTTTTAAGCTGGCTCAAAGTGATTTATTTTCTTTTTCTAGGCTAAGGAACATCTATCTTACGTTTCTTATCACATCCTCTAAGATCTCATAAATATCTATTTCATGAAACATACAAAAGCCCTTAGGAACATTTTAAGATTAAAGGATCTAGTCTCTGACCTTAAAAAAAAAATTTAAAAAAAAAATGTTTGTTCCATAAATAAAAAAGCTGAGATATAAAGAAAATTACTAATATAAAAAAACCCTCTGTGTACTGCAGCTCTAAATTATATGCCATCCCCTTTAAAAGTTAGACATTGGCACTAGTGGTCAAAAAGAGCTTTTGATCCCAGCTTCCTGCACAAATTAGAGAATGCAGATCTGAATAGCTGTATCATAGAAAAGAAGTAGAGCAGAATGTACATCAATACTTGAAAAGTCAGAAATGACCCGAGGCGATCAGCACAAGAGGATAGGGGAACGGTTAAATTTGTAAGTCTGCTTTGTTGTAGATACCGTTTGGCAGGCTTTTACATTCCCTGGTTTTGTGCTTCCTCATGTAAGATGTGATCATGGAACTCCCCTGCGGTTTTAGTCCTCAGGAAAAAGCAACAGCACATAGGGTCATATACCAGCCAGGATTTTAATCACTTTCCTTGGAATCTACCAGGCAATACCAGATTGACTGAGAAGAAGACATCCTCCAGAGGAAGAAATTGCTAGTCAGAGAAGAAAATGAAACTCTGATAATGCCTCAAATAACACAAGAAAAAAACCATCAAAGTGTAAAGATAAATACCACCTCAAAAATCTACCCTCCAGACTGTTATCAGAAGTGGGTGGATGAGCAAGAATCTTGCCAGAATGCTATTTTGAGAGGAGTATAATTATAAAGTGATTTCCTCTGCTCTTAAGATACCATCTGGGCAAACTTTTCAATCTTGAAAAGTAGTTCAGAGACCTCTCCAAAGAACAACACTGCAATGCAAGTTGAAGGAGCAGCAAAAACTAAGCTAATTCCAAATAAGTGAACAAGCTATTGTTAAAAGGGATTTCTAAGCAATCTGAGGGTTAAATGCCTGTCCTGAAACTGGTGAAACCTTGGTCACTGTTGAACTCCATGAGAGCTGCAAAATTGCCTTTCAATGCACTGAGTATTTCACTCATTAGTTTGATTCCTTGTTAATAGACTACAGGGTATGATCAAAGGGAAATGCTAACGAATTGGTTAGTGCATTCAAGGAAAGCTGTGAAGGATATAAGGCTCCAGCCACTTGAGGGGGTCTCCTACTTTAGCAGGTTCTACATGTTTACTAGATTGGAAAGTGATACTTCCTTTGAGATTGAATCTCTGTAAAAGCACTTTCTAGCTAAAGGATCCCAGTTTCAGTAGACCAATAATCAAAATGTTTGAATAAGAAATGATTGAGGGACTTTCCAAAAACTGTGTTCTGTCTTTTTATACATCTATACTGCTTAAGTGCTATACTATGTTTGCAGTATAATTGATATAGCTTGTAACATCAGAAGTCTGATATGTTGAATGAAATGAATCAATATAGCTACTAGTCACTTGAAAAAATATTGATACATATTTTTTCTATGCTAGGTAAAATATCACATAAATTACAAGTGATGATAGAGAAAAAATTTAGAATTATTTTTACTTATTCTGGTAATCCTAAATCACTTAATCCACCGTGATGACTGTTTGGAAGTAATATTTTCTCTCTGTAACACTTTTTCATTGTTTAGTGCATTTCAATTAACATGAATAGGTTCTACTTACACAACTCATGAATAACAAAAGCCAAAGCCAATATCAAACCCCTTTATTAAGAACATGTAAATATCAGCAGTCTAGTTCTATACATAACCTATGCATTAAAACATTAAATATTTATTAGTTATGGACTCTCTGTATTGTTTGTATTCCAGGTGTCAGAACTGATTTAATTATCTGTTGGCACTTTGATTGTGAGATTGCTTTAAGAGCATGATTTCTTATTGACTGCAGCTTTTTAATAGCCACACGAATCAGTATTCTGTCATATACTTTTAACAATGACCCAACATATGATTGTGCATGGTTTTCTCTCACAATCTATACTTTTGATTCAATGGAATTTGCAATTATGCAGACAAGTTACAGATACAAAACGATGTCTGAACAACTGCAGGTCTATCACCAACATGAGAGATCAAGCCATCCATGAGTATGTCAAGCTGAGTCTTGAAAATCTCCAATATGGAGAGTCCACATGTGCTCTAGGAAACCTGATCCAGTGTTGCACTACTCCCCAAGTGAACAATTTTTTTTTCTTAACCTGAACTTCCTGAGTGACATACATGGAATTACACTTCCTTTTACTGTTTACCATAAATGAAATTAGTTGTCTTTATTGTCTTCATAACCCTACCCCACCTCAAGCACCTACACCCCTACACTTTGCAAGTCCAGCTTCCCCAAAGCCTCCCATTAGGTTGTGTCTCCCATGCTCCTCACCATCATGGTAAGTTTCCACTGGATCCTTTCCAGTGCCTCAGTGTCCATCTTCCAGCCTCACTTCCGTGTTTTACCAGAAAGAAATATCCTTTTATTGGTTGGCAATGTTTTTCTAGGGAATCATGTTTTTCAGGCTGTAAATTTGGTTGGTTGGTTAGTTGGTTTATGCTTTCCAAGTCCAGACATCTGAGGAAAAGGGTAACACATAGTTACATCCATCAGGCATGACCATGGTTTCAATACCAGTTTCTGGTTGAAGTCTTCACCTTTCTTTCCACCTATTCAAACTGGGTGACAGGGCATGAGTTTGGGAGGGAAAAAACCCTCTGAATTCATCAGGAGAGAAACTTTGTAAAATTATACAAGATTAGTACCTGTTGTAAGTTCTGGCACAACTAGCAAATCATAGAATCACAGAATAGTTGGGGCTGGAACGCACCACTGCATGTCATGCAGGCCAAGCCCTCTGTCAAAGCAGATCCAGCCTCAGGGCTGTGTCAGGTCAGGTTTGGAATATGCCCACGAATGGAGACTCCACAACCTCCCTGGCAGCCTGTTCCAGTGTACAAACACCCTGCCAAGTGTTGCTACCCATAAATTGGTGCATTGTTAAAAAATGTGGTGAGCAGCCCAAGAGCAGTGTTGGAGCACATGTAGGGTGGTTTAAAGTGCTGAAGGGTGAACTTGCTCATTAAGAAACCAGATTTTCTTCCTTCTTTTCCTAGCTCTCCATCTCCTAGGGACAGAACTATATTTTGGCTACCGGGCTATATCACAAGATTCAAATTACTTTGTGTTTACCTGAACATCTGACTTTGTATCAAATAGAGACTGTTAGGAATTCAAAGGGGGAGAGAGGTTGCAGGAAGCAAAAAGGGAGAGAGGTTGCAGGAAGCAGAAAGGTTTCTTTTTCTTCTTTTTTTATTCATAAGGTGCTGAGATGATTCAGTTAGTACCAGCAGAAAAAAACCTTCCTGAGTTTTTTAGAAATAAATAATTGCATCTAAAAAAAGGTGTACATGATTGGTTTATTTAAATTAATTTTATAACTATGATTTTGATTTAACAAACTAGGTCATATAAAATTTGCTGTCACTGATACTTGTTAAACTAAAACAAAAGAAATTTTGGCCAGTGTTATGCATTATTAATACCCAGGCTTTCAGTTCTGTCCTGAGGCTCTCAGAAATACTCTTCCTTCAGCCTCTTTGTTTTCCAATTTATGGCCATCTATTGGGCATAGGGTGCAGACACCATTACATTTTCCACTTTACCAAACACCATCCTTAAAAAAAACCCTCTTGTCTCTTACATCATCTGAAACTTTTGGTTTCTGATCAGTTACCTAGTGAAAATATCATGCCAACCACAAATAATTTTGGAATTTCCCATACTAAAACCTTCTATAAATAACAATATATTTTGCAGATACATATTTATTACATAGGGCAATGTTAAAATTAAGAATCACTTGTACATCAGTCAATGAGATCTCCTTTTCTCTGATCCTGTTCTCCCTGATCTCTTTCACGGAATTGAGTGCTTTCTTCCAAGTCTTTTTCTTTCCTTTTGAACTTAGGTAACCCTCTCTGTTCCCCCATTGCTACAAAAAATATTAAGGTTGAAGAAGAGCTTGGAATGATTATTGGGCTGGGGGGCATGATTCACAAGTAACTGATTGTAGTCCTTCATATTCTCCCTGAACGTAACAATTTCATAGCACAAAATCTGATAAAAAACCCATCAAACTAAAATCCTCTCAACTCATCTAAGTTATTTAACTATGAATCTCATTGTGACATGTAAGTATCTAAATTCTTAGTTCTTAATTTTTTTTTGTGGATAGTTACATCCAGATACAAACTGTGGCAGAGAAAGCTCAAGCTAAGTAGCAAAGTAAAGCTGCTAGATGCTGAATAAAAAAAAAATATGGAAGTTATTCAGTCTAGAAGAAGGAAGACGAAAACAACAACAAGAAAAATAAGGTCATAAAATCTAATATTACATAGAAATGTACCCATTTCAGAGGTACAGAATAATTATCTATCACTTACATATGAAAAAGGTGACTGCATAGTTTCTTATAGAAAAGGCAGAAGAAAAAAAATACTGTATATTGTATGTATATACATAGCATATCACATACATATATAACTAATTAATTGCACTTATATGCAGATATATAAACATCACTCTCTGTAAATAAAACCTAATGTCCTCCATAAGAGTAATTGCTTAATTCTTTGGAAAGAATTCTGATACTCATTCCATTTTAGTATTCTTTATTCATATCAGTAGTCTCTGATACCACAGGAATTGTTTTACAATTAAGTATAGAAGACCAGGCCCTGGTCTTAGAGTTTACTTTATCTAAAACATTCATTATTTGGATTTACTAATATAATAGTTTGTCAGCTGTTAGGTATGGAACTGAAGCAAATATGACTCTCTTCAACTGACTAGGAAAAAGACTGCTTTCATCCTTGGCATTGGAGAAAACAAGGAGAAGAAAAGCATGCAATTTTACAATTCTTGAAAGTGCTTGAGTACCTTCTAAACTAAAGATAAGTTGAAAGATAAACAGCTACGCATTTGAAGTACAAGAGCATGAAGTGAGAGTGCTGTAAGAACCAGTGACGTTGAAGACATGCATCAGAACAAATGTTTCCAGTTCAGCCCTGGGCTCATTGCTTTTCCTCCTTCCCTTTGTTTAGTGCAGCATATTTGTTCATTGAGTTTCCTTTCAGAATCACACAGTAAAGGACCGAATATTTTTACAATTGTAAGTTAGTGGCACAATTTTTTATTTTAATAGCAGCAAGGAATCACACTACATTTGGTGTTAAAAGTACACATAAGCTGGATTCAATTAATATTTCATAGAATTGTTTAAACTCTTATTTTACTACACTAATTCTGTTGCATACTGCTGCTCAGTATATGGCAGCCTTGACACTGTTAGAACACAGTAGGCGTTGCTTTGAATTACCCTCCATCTATGAAAAGATGAAGGAACAGCCAAAGATTGACGTGAACCAAAGAGAGCAGTCTCTTTTTTACCTATTATCCTGGCAACAAGGAAAATACGAGAAGGAACGCCTTCTTTTAAACTGTCTGGATGATTGCCTTAACGTGAGGCAAATTGCCTGCTGTAAGTTGAAGTACTAAAACACGGTTATATTATGGGGCTGAAGCTTCCTGGAAACATCTGTATGTTAAAGTATTTGTCTCAGACAGCTTAAGTTCTATTTAGACATGCTGCAGGTGACAGTGACACACTACAAGAGAAATCAATAGGTACCTTATTTGTGGTTGAGAGTCAGTTGCTTTAACATAGAGCAATTTGGTAGGATCTAGCATATCTCCTATAGTCTCCAGCTGCTACTTCAGAACTGCATAGGTTACCTCTTCACCTCACGTCCCTTCTATCAGCCCCTTGGCAGTGGGGGAGACTCTAGGTGATGAGAAATATTTCTTAGTGATGATAGTTAAATGACTGGCTCCTGCCCTTCTGGGTCCTAGGTGTAAAGGTGGGATACAAACAGTCCTTTGTCCAGGCTTCTTTCATCAACAGGATGGATTTTTTCTGAAGCACTCTCCATGGAGAGACAGGAATCTCCCTAATGCTGCAGTCTGTACACTAGGTATTTGTGACACCTGTGCAAAGAATTTTTTCCTTAGCGTACATATAACCAACATGGAAGAAAAACTTGACTCCAAGCTTGTTAACACTTGCAACTCTGAATTTGTCTGCACTGAGGAGGAAGGGTGAGGTCTGAGACAAAGTTTGGGAGAGCCTGGCTGTCACTGCTTTTCCTAGTAAGAGGATAGAAGAGGTATAAGCAGTGTCTCCCAGGAGTAGCTTCCTGGATTTTCAAGGCTGTAGTGTAAACTATGGACACCTAAATATCACACCTGTAGGACGCTACCACCCTGCATAACTAATTGCTTTTCTTTTGAGCAGAACCAGTCCAGGATCAGAAAAATAAACAGGGTGTTGACACAATATCAGAAATCTGCTAATAGTAATAGTTTTTTTCACATATTTTATTTGAGATAAATTAATTTTAGCCTTTTATGATGAATGATTTTTATAGTGACTGAGTATGACTTGCTATTCCAGTTCAGGGCTCAATAAAAAAGGTGTTCTTCATGGAGCAGCTAAAAGACAGTTTTTTAAAAAAAGACCACTGACAGTAGAATTGCTTTTAAACAATCTACCGTATTCTAATACAAGTTTCCTTTTCTGACACTGAAAGAAGCAAAGGTGTCAAGATTCAGACTTGAGCTGCACAGTTCTGTTTCAGGTTTCCACTTCCACACTTTCTCCAAGTTCTGCCATGTGAAACGTTAGGGTACTGAAAGGACTCATTTTAATTTTTTGTCTCCGGCCACTTGTCACTGAGGAGATTTCCATGAGAACATGAGTCACATGCCAAATGCAGGAGGCCCTTCATTTTACCACCACCTACCACCCCTTTCTCCTGCCACTGATAGATTCCTTTCATATCCATTCACCCAAGGATTTGAAATGGCCGGTGGGAGTGATGTTAGAAGAGTGGAAAATTAATGCTCTATAGCTAAGGAGAAAAATGAACATATTTGAAAAGCTGTAAAATAACATTAAATTAAACCAGACAAAAAACACCCACCAAACCCAAAAGAAATAAAAAACTGTCATATGTAGTTCACTGTTGCATCATGTCCGATCTGTCTCATAACACCATGTCTGGGTCATGACTCAGTGATGGCAATGCCTCACACCTACTCTTTCAGAAGGATGTAAATATTTCTGGTGGTATAAAAGACAATCTTTTAGACAAGCTATTGCAAGTATGTTTCTTTGCATAGGAAAAGATTTCTTCCCTGACCCTGAAAAGTGACCATTATATATAACAAAGCATGAAATCAGATTCTCATAGCTTCTGTTATTGCACATGTTATCCATAGTAATAAAATGATAAAGATATTTTTTAAAATTTAGCTATCCAGTGAGTCAAGTGTTTGCTAACAGAAGTGACGCATTCCTTTTCCTGTCACACGAAACAGGACAATCTTTTTTTTTTTTTTTTTTTTACTTTAGCTTAATATTTTCTTCCATCCACTATAGGTCTTATACAAGTAAAAATATAGATTAAATCCATGTGATTTGATGACATAAAAGCTTGATATGAAAGATCATCCTTTTATCCTTTATAATCTTCAGTGACTACCCCATCAAATAAAGCTCTGCATTTTGAAGTCATTGGTTGAAGCAGCATCACACTGTTAGTTTGTTACTATACAGTCAGCCATACAACACGTGTTTAGGTAAGATAGAATACAGTTAAGGGCATAAGTTACCATTGTACTCTATATGGGGATCAAGTAGCATGTTGCAATCTAGTTACCCTTTAATGCACACCAAATGCTGGTGCTGTTATATCTCTAAGCACTTCTACTGTTTAAAAAAACAGTTAAGGTAGTCTAATAGAGTTTGCTTTTCATTTGCATCTGTTTTGAGCAGATGATGCGAAAGATAAATGCTGGCTTTTACTGATTTATTTTATAAGAACATTATGGAACTTAGAAGGAAATGAACAAATAATCAGGAAATCCATGATATAAACATTTAATGATCTCAGATAAGTGCATAAACCCCAAATATGTTGGGTTTTCAGAGAAGCTTATGTAAGGATTTTGGTGGTCATCAGTGCAAATTTTTTTTCAAGTTAAGAGCTACCATTTCCATTAAGCTTAAAGGTTTACAGATAAGTTAGACCACCAGTCTGTAACTTTGTTATAATTTTACTTTCCTTTATTTTATTTTTTAATGGGAAATTAATTTTATAGTTCACTGAGTATTTCTTTGAAGTTCTTCAGATCCTATGTCTGCTCAATGCTTGAGAGTATCTTTGACATTAAAGAAACTCAAAGAATCAAAATAGGCACAAAACGTATTTTTCAAAAGTTGACTGGGAGAACCATTTACAGTAGCTAGGTTTCTCTGGATCACTTTTTTATAAGTGGTGCAAGCAACTTTTGTCACCAGAAATTTTAATTAAAAGTTATTCTTGTATTTCCACAGTTCTGGTATTCATTGCATGTCTTTTGCACTCTATGAAGCAAGCTGTAATGCAATTATTGCAACCTCAACTTGTTGCAAGACAGAAAGTCAAAGAAGTAGACTAGTATGACCTTGCCCAAACCCCTTATTTTTTAAAGCCCTGGATTTCTGTTTTAAATGGTAAGACAGGTTTTAGTCAAATTTACTTGGGCTTTCCTAGAGCTGTCCTTTTGCAGGAAAAGAAGGATTATGGCTACAACAGCTATACTAGTTTTGAAATCATAATTTACCATGCTAGCAAATATATAATATCTAATCTTGTTACCATTGAAGATAATAGTGCAGATGCTTTTAAGGGTTGTAATATTACATGCTTGTGAAGGAAATACAAGCTAACAGCATTTTGGTGGGATGATAAAACTCATAAAGAAATCTAATGGGAACAAATATAGGCATGTATGCATATATACATTTGTATACATCTTTATACATACACATACATGAACCAAAAGAATAGTTAGTAAGACTTTTGAAATTGTCTTTTCATTAAGAAGTGCACACATGCTCAGATACACACGTACTCTCAGGCATGCTGAGCTGAAGCTCAGTTTAGAAGGCTGCATTTATAAAACGCAAGCTTTTCCAAGGGCCTGGTATTTCAATCATTATCCATGACAAACACTTTGAGCTGGAATGGAAAAAAAATCTATTCCTTATTTGCAGAGCTGCCAGACTACATGTCTCCTGTGCACTTTTAAATGAACTGATGAGTGAAAAATTAAAGAAAACAGCATTTAACTATTTGCATGTGCCATGCTCAGGGTGCAGCAGCTGAGTGTGGGGTTGAAATGGTACAACACTCTACAAAAGCTTTTGCTTGTGTTCAAAAGATGCAAAGTATATCGTACCTTTATACTTTAGTAGTGTGTAGATGACACAGAATGCTTAATGGCAGTTATTTGCCCACTATCAGTTGTTTTAATGTCTGGGAGTAAAATGAAAATTCCACTGAGGATTTGACAGAGATGTTTGTATGGATCCTTAGTCCACACTGACAATAAACAACTCTTCAGAAGCCCAGCCGCAGGTGAAGTACAGCACTGTCAGCCTAGTGTTTCCAGGTCAGATGCTGTTGAAAGCACCAGGTGACTTTTCATTTGATAAAACAATAATTCAGAGATGAGTGAACATGTCTAGTGGATAAAGATAGAACAAATATTCTCCTTCTCTCTGAGTAAATCTTTCTGACTGAAGAATACAGTATTTATACTAAATCATATTTTTCTTTTATGCTAATATGATCTGGAAAATAGTGACCATTACTTATTCTTATTCCATGATCTTAGTCTTCAGTATTACTCTAGCAATAGCTGTTTGTCTGTTTTTTCTTTTTATTTTTCTGAGATATGTGTGCTTGTGAATGTCTGGTTTTGACTTTTCAAATGTCTTCTTCAAAAAACCCACAATTATTCAAGTAACTTTTCAGATTAAATACTTCATAATACTGACTTCCTTATAGCTGCTCATATGACACTTTCATTAAAAGTGAGAGTGCTCTGTCGAATTCTTGACTGGCTCACCAAAGTGCATACACAAAGAAGTATGTGTTCATTCACCATCTTAAACTTGTATCGGTACTGTGTTTCTCCTGACAGCAATTTATTGTTGTTTAGTTTGTAGTTCTTTAAGAGTAAATGTTGGGAGCATCTATAATTAGTCTGGGGCTACAGAAGGTAGGGAGAAGGAGCTAAGAGTATCTCTGAACTATCTTCTGTACAGCAGAAAGGAGATCCACATGGAGTTGAGGAGGTGAGAGTTGCTTTTTTAAGCTTTTCCCAATAATATCTAGAACTTTGTTCTAAAAATGAGAGACAGTTCATAATCTTACAAATATTTTTCAGTCCTCACATTTCTTATCTGGAAACTGGTTCAATACGATGAAGGAGTTAAAGTCTTTATTCTTAATTTAAGATCTATTCTGGTTTTACGTTGTTCCTTATTCCAAGTATATGAGTCTAAATCTATGAGAAAAACAGATTCAGAGAAACATGAAGCAGCTCCTAATGTCTGGTGACAAAAACATGATAGTAACACAGAATGTTCCTAAGTTTGAAAAGGACTTCCTCCAGAAATATGGTCAAAGATTCAAGAACAGTATCAAAAACCAGATAAAGTGAAAGAAACCATAAATGTTCCAATATATTACATTTTTAAAAGAATGGAAATAATATATCCACACCTCTTCCCAACTTCTTATTTTAGTAGACATGCAAACAAATTTAAAAATTAAAAAGAAAAAGAAAGATAAACCATGTGTTTGGCTAAAAAAAACCCCTCACCTTAAATAAGAGAAAAAATTGAAATGTTTTATGGTGTGAGTGTCTTCAAACTAAAAGGAAACCTCTGCGAAGGAAATAATTCAAAATGGATTAAAAATATGTTTTTCTGTGTATACAGACTAACATATACTTCCATGGGAAAATGAGTAGAGAAAAATATTTTCTCAGACTCACATCCTTGGCTAAATTTATACCTTGGGCTGGATGTCTTGGCTTGTGTTTCTTCTTGGCTTGGTCTTTTCCTTCATGTTCTCTCAGTTTCATTAATCTCTCGCACTGGCTACCTAGGATTTCACAGTGTTTGCATCATCTTAGCCAACTTGCCATTAACCTTCAGAGACACCAGAGTCCTGGAGGTGGAGCATGAAACTGGCGGTCAGCAGAAGAGGGCTGTACTTTGTCCTCTCTTTATTTCTTAAGACAGCTCAGATCCCTTTTTCTTTAGGTATAGCAAAAGTTTGGCAATTATCCATTATTAGAGAATACCTTGGTGCTGGGAAGTTTAACAAGTAAAAATAGGATTAATATTCTTATTACCTATTCTATTTAATTTATACTTTTTGTTCTGTTTTCAGTTTTTCCTTTGCTCTCTTTACCCAAAACTATTTCAAGCCTTTGACTTTCCATTGTTTTGTGAGAATTTATCTTTTGACAACATAAACCAAATATGAAATATTCTCACAGCCATTCAAAAAATCAACAGTTGCCACTTAAAGTGAGAAAATGACCTGAAGTTATTTGTGCAAGTATAACATGAATTTCAGATGCCACAAAGCACTGAATGTTGACAACTGCTGAGTATTTAATGCAGAACAACACGATTCACACTACAAAGATATCATTCAGCAGGCTGAGGAAGCTAGGTGCTCCAAACTACTCACACTTGACCTGATAAGCTGTTGGCGCTTAGGTTGGCTGTCTGAGCAGAGACTGAATGGCTCCAGAGACTGAATTATCCTTTCCATTTATGAGCTGATCTATCTAATAATCTGTTGAACACAGTGGAAAGGAGCTGATTTAATTGGCATGGTGGTCCCCAGGACTTCTATCTCAGCATAGACTTAGTAAAAACATGTTTGACATTACATTAAGCAACTACTTGTTGAAAGGCTAACCATGTAGTATTTTATTCATGATTGGTCCATGGGAAAATAAATACAATTCACTTCACAATGCTGACCTCCAAATCCAGCCAGACTATTCAATAATAAATCACCTTTTTCAAAAATAAACTGTAATACTGTAAAATAGAGATAAACCTTTGTTGATCAGCTTCTCCAAATGAATGCCATGAGGAGAAAAAGGTTTCCATCAGAAACATCTTAGTGTGTCTGATCTGTGAACTGTAAATTGAAGTATCACTGATCTAGTGTCACTCTTTTCAACAAGTTGCTGTTTTGTTTTTTTTTTTTAAATAAGTAGTGGTCATATATGCAAAAACAAACTTCCAAAGTCTATGAAACATTGGACGAGACTAAATAAGATAAAAGATGTTTTAATATATCCATAATTATTCTTTACAAAGAAAAAAAGTCTTTACTCTTAGCTAATTAATGAATAGATCACCAGTTTCAGACAATGATCGAACATGACTACATCCAGCCCCATTTCATGTTTACAGAGATGAATGTTGCATGGTGGAGTAAACAATGACACCCAGTGGCCATATCAATTCAAGGTCTGTTTGTGCTGTTTTGGATTTTCTCAGCACAACTATTTCTATTGTTCAGGTGAGTTAACATTGCTATTGTTTTGACTTGGTTTTGTTTTGTTTTGATTTTTTTTCGTTGTACTAACGACCCAATAGCTGAGTTTTATTTGGAGCCGAATGACATAGTAGGTTTGACACATAGAGCTCCATGCCTCCAGCAAGAGAAATGATGACCAGTTCATCAGTGACAAGGGTCACATATATAAATCCATACAAACTGTGATTATTAAAGAAACTGACTGTTGAAAAATCTTGGAGCACAAGATGTATTAGATTTGTATGACAAGGACACATAGTGGATATTTATGATGTTTTCCAAAGGAAAAAGCTGTTGGATTGTTGTGTGGTATTATGTTAACCTCAGGGGGAAAAAAATCAAAACCAAACCCAACAAACCAGCCAACCAAACAAAAAACCCCAATCTCCAACCTCCCCTAAAAAAAAAGCAAAACGCAAACACCACCAAAGTGAAGCGTATATTAAGGATAAAAGGATTCTAATGAGTTATGGTTTATCAGGAGATATGGGATATCTGACTCCAACTGAGACCAAAGAGCTGCCAAGAGCAGCTGACTCTAATTAAATTGGCTAGAAGATGCAGATCAGGAATGTGTCGCCTGTTCATAACTTGCGTGGTACGAAACCACATATTTATTACTTATGGCTTCTGCGGCATATCAGTCACTGAATTATCTCTTGGACCAAAGCTAGTATGCCATTTCTGTCATGAACTGAACCCATGTCTGATCTTATTACAGTCCTTCTCACTGATCTAAAAAGAATTAATTAATTTTTTAATAAAATTTGTCTCATAAAATACCAATTTTATGAATGATACAATTGTAAATTGGGCTTTCCTCTTTTTCTACTCTTACTTCCCTCTCTGCCTGAAACCACCGTATAGGCATCGCAAGATAGTGAAGCAATAATATTAATATAAAAATTATTTTATTTTCCACCTCAGTGCTCAGGAAAAGCAACACTCCTAATGCTCCTAATGATAAATATAAGCCAATAGCATGGTGCATAGGCCATGGTAAAAAGGCTTCAGTAAGAACTAGGCAATGCCATGAGGAATTGTCAGTGAAAGGTTCAGCCAGGATGATGTTGTCCTAAGGCATTTTACAAGCAACAGCAAAACTGTATGCCTGAGGAGCCCAGAGAAGACTGCAGTGGCTGTTATAAATGGGAGGGTAAAGATTTCCTTCAACAGGTGATAGATAAGAGAACCACAAGGGAAAGTAGACCTAGTAATTCCTAAGAGGGAATGAAGAACTGCTGACAGGCAGAGCATGTTACAGACTCAGCTAGGAGTTCAGTTGTGTTCAAGAAAGACGTTGCATTGCTGGAACATGTCCAGAGAAGGGCAACAAAGCTGGTGAGGGGTCTGGGGCACAAGTCTGATGAGGAGCGGCTGAGGGAACTGGGGTTGTTTTAGTCTGGAGAAAAGGAGGCTGAGGGGAGACCTTATCACCCTCTACAACTGCCTGATAGGAGGGTGTAGCGAGGTGGGTGTTGGTCTCTTCTCCCACATAATGGGTGATAGGATGAGGGGAAATGGCCTCAAGTTGCACAAGGGCAGGTTTAGGTTGGACATTAGGAATACTTTTTTTCACTGAAAGGGTTGTCAAGCATTGGAACGGGCTACCAGGGAAGTGTTTGAGTCCCCATCCCTGGAGGTATTTAAAAGATGGGTAGACGAGGTGCTTAGGGACATGGTTTAGTGGTGGGATGACAGGGTTAGGTTAACAGTTGGACTTGATGATCTTAAAGCATACTGCATGTGTCATCCTAAATACAATAAAGCAAAAAAACCCAAACAACCTGTGAGTATGAACAGGTGAGTAGATATGAGGGATCAATTGTAGCTTGTGGATGTTTCTGTAGTATAAATAATAAATTAATATTAGCTATTAAAGCACCCTCAATGCTTTATTATAATACTTTTCAGCTACTTTGTACCTGTATCTCAAAGTCTGTTTTCAGACTGACTCTGTCTTACCAAATTAATCTAGGTAATGTCAATACCATTCTCTATTCTGACAATTTCTGTTTCATGCAATTTCTGTGGACTGAAAAATTTTCCCATAATTTGAGCTTCTAGAATGCTCTCTCCATCATATACCTTACTAGCCATCAGTCTAAAGACCTATAGTAGACCACTTGTGATTCATAAAAAGCCCACTAGTTTCCAGGCTAATAGAACCAACATAGCCAATAATTATCGAAAACAGTGAATGAGAAGAAAGACTAAGACTTCCAATGCATGCTGAGAAACTGTCCTAAGTGAGATGATTCCTGTGTCCTTATGAATATCTGTGAACTCATTACTAGTGATGTCTGCAGAAAAAGCTCTGGTGATATTTCTATTGAGAAATATGATGACAGAATCATTCAGGCTTTGAAAGGACCTCAGGAGGTCTCTAAGTCCAACCCCCTGCCCAAATTAGGGCCAGCTCTGGCGTCAGACCAGGCTGCTCAGGGCTTGGACCTTGAAACCCTCTCTGGACAGAGACAACACAGCCTTTCAGGGTGACCTGCTCCACTGCCTCACTGTCCTCAGTTGGGAAATAATTTTATCTTTCTAACCTATCTGAAACACTCTTACTTCGGTATACGCCTGTATCCCAAATAGTATCCTTGGCTAACAAAGGAAGATCATGTTCCCACTCAAATCAGTGAAAATTTTGTTATTGGTTCCCATAAGAATGTGATATTTCCCTTCTGCTTGTTTTCATTAATGTGATTACCTGTTCCATACAGAGAGCAGGTCTCCATGGCCACAGTATTCCTCAGAGTGAAAATGAAGCAGATGAATCTCCAAATTCATACATCATCGTCTTTGTTTATTCTGCTTTCTTAGGCAGCCTACTTCTACAAATTAGACATGAAATACTCATGACAGTAAAGACCAGGGAATTACAGATCTTCAGATTCATTAAACTGTATCTTCTGTGGGATACATTGGGCAAGATTTTCATTTAAAAGGCAAGTGAAATCAAACTGTCAGTTCTGTTCAATAAGAACCAAATGAAGAACAGCAACAATGACAACAAAAAGTAATTGTAATGGCAACAGCAGCTGTCTCTTCATGGGGTGCTTGTGAGACACTGTACAGACCTTTGCTGGAAAGAAAAACAAGAAAAAAACCCAATCAAACCCAACACCAGATACAAGTTGCCTATAAAAGAGCCCTTATTTCCCTTCCAAATTGCTTAAAAGGATTCATGAAACCTACTACTGCTACAGCTGTCACCCCCACTTACCTTTCCTCAGTTATGAAGCATAGCTGAGACCTTCATCTCTCTGTATGGCCCTTCCAGTTATGCCATGTGTTGATTTAATTATAGTATCGCATTGACACGTCATGAGAAAATGCTCTGCAACTGGGCAGGGTGGCTTTCACTCTGGGAGTACAAGAAAGCCTCAAGTCTCACGGGGATGGCATTATTTTAACACATTATTAATTAATTTTAAAGAGTAGCCTACAATTTCAGTAAAAGTTTATTGATTTCACAGTAACCCATATGTATGTAAGTGCACATTTAATATTCCTTTTATTGCACATTCTCATAGTTTTATTTTATTCATTTGAAGGAGCATAAAGATGGGAATGTCATCACTGCATTTTCCCTTCTCTTTTTTTCTTATGATTCCCTTTTCTCATTGTCCAACACAAAAATCTCTTATGGCCACCATTCTTGCCAGCATAAGGGACAAACCTGAGACTGAGTAGAAAAGAACCCAGGATTTTTTAATGAGATATTGTGAAGGAAAACCAAAAAGGCAGAGGCCTGCAAGTAAGTTGCACAGGCTTCTGTGCAAAGGCTAATGGACTGTACTCAGGAAGTTTAATAAAACTAAAACCTAAGAACAAGACGACATGAGAGCAGCATGAACAGAACTGTGTGTCTATCACCACTCCCAACTGGATTTAGGAAATACATGTTTTGGCTTCAACAGTAAGTCATATGATAACAATTATTTTCTCATTACTCAAAATCTGGAGGCTGAGAAGACACAGGATAAACAGGAGACAGCAATTATCTTTGTTTGCCATGAGGGAGTGTCACGGCTTTTGATAAAATGTCTTCTCAGAAATCTAAATCTTGATGTTATCAAACTTCAGAAAATACACGAATAATTAGGATGTGAATTCTAAAGGTACCTGGAGTATTAATTTTTAATGTTCATTTTTAATTTGCCTATGGTGGTCACCATTTTTCTCTTCATTGGCACAATTAGGGTATATAAGACATGGTATGCGCACCTCTACAACCTGACCATAACAAAAATTTTTAGACAGAAGATCCTGCTGTATGACATCAGCCTACACAGCCTTATGATGTGTCATCAGCTCGTCTTCATTTAAATTAGAATATTCTAAGATTTTTTTTTCCTCCAATAATTTAATCTGCTTTCTTCTGCCATGTTTTGCATTACAAAAAATCTAAAAGATAAGGTCAGTTATAGCAGCTGGGCCTGAAATTCATACCATGTTGAATTCTAATTTCTTTTTACTGATAAATCTTTAACTATGATTTTGAAAAACATGTTAAATCAATTTCTCAAATACATTAATTAATTTCAAAAATTTTCAAAAAGTTTTGAATACCCAGCAGGAGAGTCTAAAGTTTCTCAATACTTTAACAGTTGTGGAAAATCATCTCCTTTAAAACAAACAAGGATCTGATATCTTAAAAAATGAAACAGGCAAATAAGGGATAATTTTGGAAAATGCGTACTATAACCACTCTCAACCAGCAAAATGTAGATAATGATTTTTGTCATGCTACAAGGATGATGTGAAAATTAATCTGCTAACAAGAACAAGATAATGATTTTGTCAGTTAAGCATTATGAAACACTGATATTATTTTGCCTGTAAATCTTTTCATTAAGATCCTTATTCATTATCCTGAGATGCAAGACCAAAGATTTTGAGACAATAAATTTAGGAGTATCTCTATTGCTTCACTGGACTTTTTCATAAAAGTCCCTACCCTGTTGGCCAGGAAGAATTGCATTATCTTTGAAATGTTGAAGTAAACTTTTCAAAAAAGCTATGTCTAGAAAAGAGTCCCAATGAGATCGGTAGGGTTACTGGCCCCATCAGCTATATATGTAGAAGAAGATCAAGAATTAGCACTTCTAGAAATCCCATTCTGACTAGTTTCCAGGCTGATTTAAAAAGGAAAAAAACCTGTTAGTTGTTTTTTCATTGGTTCCCCTTCGCCCCACAAGCTATATAATTCCATGAAGTACAAGACGGAAGAAAATATTTGTTTATAGGAGTCCTACAGGCACTGATGCCTGTATGTGCAAATATGTATATAAGTTTTCAGGGCAATGTGTGTGCATGTCTGCGTGTACTCACACACAGACATATACTCACACTTATATGCAAGATACTTTTGCAGTCCCTCCTCTTAATTTTCAGGTTTAGATAGTCACTATGGCAGTGATGGAGTAGAAATAATGCAATAGTTCATCAGAGAGTAATAAGGTCCAGTTTTCTGTCCTTGCTCCTCATGAGATTAAATTCTGAAGTGTTAAACAGGCACTAACACTCACTTCTCTCAGGGCCAGCAAATACCATAACATCTACGTGCTGGAGTCTCTGCAGAACAGTGGACATGTGAGAGCTGTGAATTTAAAGCCGTCTCAGAGACAGTGACAAACAGGACACAGATCTCCTGTGCTTCAACCACTATGAAATAAAGACCAGGACAGGGATATTTTCTCAAAGTCTGATGCAGCCATGTTAAGTTCAGGATCAAACCTGGAGCTGTGCATACTGAACTGGAGAAAGACATTTCAACCTTTCCCACAACCAGGAATCTACACAAAGGAACTCAGATAACCTGCAGATACCCAAGTGCCACTGGATAATTGTCAAAGGACCTGCCTACCCTCATAGGCACTGTTGTCATTAGCCACCCTAATACTTCAAGAAAACTGACCTGTAAAAACACCTTCTCTACAAGTGTTCAGACAAAGCCCCTGTAGCTCTGAGAACCCCACACCAGTAGGCATCTGCTGCCTTCTTACGTGTAGTGATGCTGAAAACCTTGAAGCATAACTCTTAATTACGGATCCTGATGTCACTCCCTGAAAGGGACTTTAGTCAGTCACTGATCCTCACCATTTGCTTCTAGGTATTTTTAAACAACTCCCTGCTCAACATCTGGCTCCCATGGATTCCAGTTTTGGTCATTATTCTCTCCATTCATTGTAGCCTGTTTATCCATCTCAAGCTAGGCAGCAAGTAATTTAAAAGTTAATCAGTGCAGTGCTCAGCATTTCAATAGCTGTCTCCTTTTATGCGTCTAGACATTAGTTGAGGAAACCATCTCAAAGAAATGAGCTATAGTTGCTGTCTGGAACCTCATACCTCATCACTTCTGAATTTTAGAAATGGTTCATCAGGCAGCTCATGTTCCAGACCTTAAGTTTATTCTCAGTCAAATGCAAAACCAAAAGAGATCATTTTCCACGCAGTTCACAGCAATGCCAGTCTCAATAGGAGAGCTGAATTTGTAAATTTTCCATCACTCACAACATGAACTGATTGTGTATTATTTTTTCCCATTTAGGATCAAAATGTTATGAGAATTGCTGTATGTAGGCCCTTACTGTTACATGACTTAATAAACTGGTACTCTCAATATTCACCTACTCCTAATCAATACGTAGATGTGAACATCGTCTCTCTGACTTATTTTTAAACAAGAGCAAACATTTCTATGGCTAACAGGGAGCATTAAAGAGTAAATAAGCTCTAGAATTTTAGACTTACATACACATTAAATGTGTTCAAAAAACCAAGAATATAAAACACAAACAGTAGTCTGTTTGACGTGTCTAGTATAAGCAAATAAATCCACTTGACATCATTATCAGTTACATAAGGTATAAAGAGAAATTAGATACCATTTGGGTTTGCCTGGAGTAGAAAAATGGAATTCATGATGTACCTCACCTTTGTATTTCCTAAACATTTATTAGTTATTGCTTGTTCCTTCATGTGTGACTGTTTCTGTAGCTCTTGCATAATTGGTGTGATTGCTGCATTGCATGTTCGTTTATAACTGTTTCCAGGAAAATTAAGCCCTGGATTTCATTTCCTAAATGAATGTTTTATTAACCAAGGTAATTATGTCAGAAAGTATTAAATTCTCCAAAGAAGTAAAAGCCCTATTTCTTTAACCTCTCTTTCTCTTTTTCTTTCTTTCTTTTTTTTAATGAACATGAATTAGAGCTGCAGCAGGGTGGAAAGAATGCAGTCTGGTGTGCAAAAGCTCTCTATTGAAAAAAAAAGAAAAAACCAACAAAAAGGCCTCCAACTCCTCAGAACACAAGAAAACAGTATGCATAGAATGAATGGACACATAAAACGAACAAAAAAAGTATTCTAAATGCTAGTTTTGTAGAATCTCACAAAGTTTCTTTCCTTTTTAATTAGTTATTGTTACTAATGGAAAAATAACCAAAAATACAATGTTAAGTAGTTCATTGTCAGTCCCTTAGTTAATGGAATGTTAGCAAGACAGTGTTAGTACACTGTTACAGTTTTACTGGCTTAATCAAGAGACCAAAACAGCAAAACCCAACAATTTGCTGTACTTAAGTGGCTGGTCCAGGCCCCATCTGTTTTTCTTAGCTACATATTATCCTGAGGAGGAATCCAGCTTCATAGCGTCTCTGATATTAAATGATAGCATGAGCTTCTTCCATTCTCAGACAGCCAGTTTCCCTTCCATATATTCCATCACCTACAAGATATACATGCAGGTAATACAGAAAATATACATTTATAATTAATGTGTCACCAGTTTTGACAAACATTTATTTGGTTAAACACTTCATTTTGGTTTAATTTTGCCATCCTCTAGATGTGATTTTCCTATGATAGGAAAAAAAACAAAAAGAGAAAAAGAATGTGACATTTGGCTATGCTTTCATTTTTTAAAGTCTGAAGCAGGAAATGTTTGAAAATTTTCCATGGGGACTTTTTCATTTTGGGAAATGCTATTTTCATGGAATAAAAGTAGTTCATTCAGAATATATTAACTAGAATTCTGAAACACTGAATCACAGTAGTTTGTTACAGTGTACTCCAACGCAAAATTGGTGACAATTCTTTCAACAATTTGCATGGGGCTTTTTTGCCTGTCAAAATTGCGTTCTTTATAAAATCTGAAATGTTTCACATGCAAGTACGAATTTTGATGAACACAATTAACATTAAGAAAGGAAAAAAAAAGTTAATTAAAATTTCCAGCCTTGCAGAATGTCCATCCTGCCACAGTTCTTTGGGGGAACTTTCAAAAGGTAACTTTTAGTCCTCTACAACATAACAAACCCTCTTTTTAATATTAATCTAAGAAGTCTGGCCAGCTTTAGTGAAAATACTTTCTTAAAAAGTAAAGAAACAAACAAACCCCTCTTCATTACAAATATTTCAGTAATGTTTGAAATACTGCTATAGAATGAGTTTAATATTTTTTATATTTTAATTTTTTTTAATATTTTTATCCTTTTAATATTTTTTTCTATTTTCATATAGCTATAAATCTGGGTAAAGTTTCAGCTTCAGACTGCAGTTTTCTACTTATTTTGTTACTTTGTCCTACTTTCTCTAAATTATTCCTAATTCACTTTTTATTTCTGGAGTGAGGTTATCTCAATCTGCTGTCCTTGGGAAAGAAGACATTCAAACAAAAACCCATGACAAAGCAAATTAAAATGTTGAAATGCAAAATTTATTTACTACTACTTGCATAAATCTTGCCTGTACAGCATTTAGCTTTATGTTCAGTGGATAAAGTGCAAGACTGGCAAACAAGGACATTCAATCTTGATTTATCTAAAGGCACATGAGGAATAACAGTTCTGGCTGCCTTTCCAGTGTACCACAAGCAAGACCTGGAAGGATCACCTGCAAAGATGACATGAGAATGAAAATTGCTTAGTCAATTTAATAATTGGCTTTTCTATATGAAATTGACAATTTCATTTAGAGGAACAGTTACTAGCTTTTAAGGTGGTGGTTTTAGCACATAAACTATGTCTCCTAGGAAATGAGCCGAGCCCATGGAGTCATTTTTCCAAGGTATGATACAGCAATTACATATAGCCAAGCCTACATCATTCCTAACTTAAAATGGGTAACAGAGTGGGCAGACATACAGGGAGGCTCTTGGCTGTCGAGTTGTTTGTCTTAGTGTCAGTGTAAGCATTGGTGCAGAGTGGACAACAGAGGAGAAAGACAAAGAAAAGCCGCACTGTGTAGAGTTCGTTGGAAGAGTTAGTGATGATTTAAGAACAATATATCACTAACTCATAGAGGCTGCATAAAGGCAGCTATATACTTGCCACTCAAGCCTGTCATGTAAAATAAATAATCTCCCACCTTCATGTATTTTTTTGCTTAAAAAATAAATTAAAATGATTAAGATTTTCAGGCTGAATTGTCAGCTCTGGATCTTGAAGAAGTTACACAGACAGTCCAGGAGATTTTCCAGAGAGATATAGAAAGTTGTGATTTTCATTATTCTCATTCCAGGCTGAAATTCTGGTATCACTGAAGCCAGATGCAATTTTGACATTTGCTTCTTTAGGGTCAGATCTCATCCATAGCAACTTCTTACTGCAGGGTGCCTAGCTTTATTTCTCATTTAATTCCCTGTGCTTGTATTTCTAAAGAAAAATGTAAAATTCAGATCATGAAATCTGTTCCTATTAACACCAGATAGAATGTGAAAGATAGACGGATGCTGGGTCTTGCAGACAGAATAGCTTGAATTTTAGGCTAAACACAGCTGTAGAGAAGAGGCTCTCCCATGTTTTGGAAATGTTATCATTTCACATCGTATTTATCTATACCCTTTTATGTGAAAAATTGAATAAATCTTTGTCAACTTCTAGATGAGCTCAAAAGGCTAAGAGCAACAATTTAATTTACAACTCTTCCTAAATCCATTTGCTGCCAAATATTTTTACAAGCTGGTGCCTAACTCAGTTTGTGAAAATGCCACTTAGCAATAAGGAAACTGAAGTTGCTTTTGGAAAATTCTATTGAATTAATTACATATGGTGTCTAATTTCTTTCTGGTATGGAATCCCAGTATATATTAGTCACTTAAAATGTGTTGCAACAAAACACAGTTTTTATTTTTTGGTACTTTTTTTTTTAATTTAAAAAAAAATGCTTGGTACAGAAAATATGTTCAGCAAAGATAGTTTTTTCTCTGTCTTTATGGACAGAGCAGTGAAAACTGTATTGGTATTACTATACCCTTAAAACCTGCAAACCAGTATGTTAAGCATAGAACAAAAGACTAGGGAATAAACTGGATAACTGCTCTGTACTTTCCAGTGGAATCTCTTGAAATTATTTTTTTTTCCCTTAATAAACTAGAGGTTAGAAAAGGAATGTAAAACCCAGAAGCTGTGAATTGGGGTAAAAATAAACCCCATAAACTCCTCTGTTAGATTATGGGTTTCTCAATGTAAACCACTGTAACAAAGTCCAAATAATGATCACTTCCAGTGCAGGATTTATAATATAGAGATCTGTGATTTACAATGTGTTCTGAAAGTCGGTCTTCAAAATGCAGAAGTAGAGAGAACAAAACGACAGAGAAAGCTCTGTTTTCAGATCTTTTTAGCCAGGACTGATCCAAGGGAAGCAGTTTTCTGGCCACTGCACTGTTTCCTGGACCATCCTCAAAGGCGCCCAGCCTTTCATCACATTCAGCATTAATATTCCCATATTCTTCTTTCTTCTGTTATGTCATCTGGAGATGGCAAGAGAAGAGTAAGCTTATACCATTCTTTTTATAAATTTTTTAACCTATATCCTAAGCAGCTGGTGAGAAGAGCAAAAGCCTTTAAAGAACATTTTTTTAAAGTTCTGGAAGTTCTTACAGGCTCTCTGGAAACAGGAGGACATAGCCTAACAACCTAGGCTAGAGAAGAAGAGCCTTCCACTAAATCTTCCAGTTTTGAAAAATTTAGATGTTCTTCCTGTTATTTCTTGACGATGATCATGTATGTATGTCATAAACTTTAACTATGGTACTTTCTATCCAAAGAATCACATTTGTAGGTGGTAACTTCAATTCTAAAGAAATGAGCAATTGTCGGTTTTTAGCAAACATGGTATTCTTCTCCTCTCATACATTTTCTGATAGTTATAGTGTATGCACTGAAGTGGGGAAGAAAAGCAGTATGAGCCAAAATATTTCTGATTTCATTTAAGGTTTCTCTGTAATGTCAGCTTCTCAGGGAACATTAAGGCATATTTTTGAACAAGCAAAATATATTTGCTTCATAATTTCTCTGTAGTGGCAGCAACAGTTTGGAGATATGTTTTACCCTGGTAGCTGAAGTATGGAGCATTAAGAACAGAAGTTATTTTTACAAGATACTTCAGAGTGTTAAAGATCTGATGAACCCAAATACTTGGCATGAGTCTGACACTCTGGAAAATTATTAGAAAGTTGAATGCATTATTTCATCTGTGTCTAAAACATCTGCAGAGATCTTTGAAACCCAGAAACAATGCTGTGACCTGGGCCTGCACTTTATTGATATTCCCAGGAGAAAATGTTCTTTCACTTACTGCATTCACGTCAAAACAAATTTAAAATAAAAAGAAGGATGAGAGAGAAAAACAGAAAGAAAAAATCCTTTCCTATTTAAAAAAAAATTTAGGAGCTAAGAAAAAAAGCATTTTTCAAAGTCTGACTGGAATATAAATTAAAGTCCTTAGGACTATAAGATGTAGATAAAGATTTGTTCATTATTTTTAATGTATCTGAACAAAATCTTCTGACAAAACACTTCTAGTTAGAAAATTATTCAATGAGCCTTAAAGAGTTTGTGGGAAAGGTTTAATCTTACCATGTTTCTTAATGTAAATAAGACAAATATGAAAAAAAAATTCAAAGCTGTCAGAACATTTTCAAAATTAAGAGTACAGGAGGAAAACTCTTAGTATGTAAAACCTTTTAATTTGAAAATGCAACAGAGTTACAATAAAAAATCATAATTTAAGATCTTAAATTGTTTCTCTATAGAAGTTACATTTATGATACAATAATAGTTTTTAATAAATTGTACTTGATTTCTGGAACTGAGATAAAAATATTAGAATTAACAGCAATTGAATTTTATAGTGAAACTATATATTCTAAATGTATTTAACAAGTGGGTTTGAAAAAACTGTATGGTGCTGCTCATTATATTGCCTATGTTGTTGGGATCAGAACAGTAGGGCTGAAGTCTTTGGAAATGTCTGAAAATTAGTGTGGAGGGATTTGAGATGTGGTGAAAGGAAGACTAGTTTTAAGAATATCTAACTTAAAGCAAACACTGTTGAAGGAAGACACTCAGTCCCTTGTGTGTAAACAATATTTGGTTTATAAGACTCCAATTAGCCTTAATCCACCACTTAATTTGAAATGAAAGGATGTTTTTAAACATTTGTCATGTTTGTTCTGGAAGGCAATTAAATACGTTAGTCACTAAGTAATGTGGATTTATTTCAACGTGAACCTGACGTTATTTTTTTGATTTCTGGAATGAAGGTGTATAAAACAGGCAACTAAATGCACTGTATATAGTAGTTCGAAATTAGACATGTATTGTATGTGAAAGGACTTCAATAGCTATGAGCTCTAACTGCTTTGTTTATGTGAAGTAAAAGTATAAAAGCAGTTTTCAGCAGCATGGTTGTTTTATGTCAAAAAAACCCTACTATTTCTTCAGGTTTAGACTTGTAATTATACAACGCAGGTAATTTTGTTGCAGGTTGTTATTTTTTTTTAAACTGATGCCAGCAAGATACATTTCTGTGACTGACAACTCTTTCCAATACAAAATCTCTGAAAAATAGCAAGGTTTTACCATGTGTGCTTCTTTTTATCATTGACCTAGATCATCTTATGCAAGAGAGAGATTCTAGCTCTCACATCTCTCTGTTTCATTTCCATGATGAGAATAGATTTTTTTTTGTATTCTGCTCTTGTTTCAGAGAGAGAATTCATTACAAGGTGTCCTGTTAAGTCATCTAGTCATAAGTGCTTGAATGTTCATGACGTGAATGGAAGTAAACTATCACCTAAGACTGTGATTTTCTGATCTATACTGTGAATGTTACTGAGTTGTGGAATTTAGGTGACACTGGTGATGAATATTATCCTTTCTCATGGTGAAAATATGAGGGAATTAAGGTCTCTTGCTCTGAACTTTTTTCTCCCTTTTCTTACACTGTCAGATGAAAATCCTTGGATTTCTGCTAACTTCAGACTCAGGTTTTTTCTTCCTGTGCGTAAGTGCTGGAATTAAATTTTTAGGTCACTGTAAACTTTCATAGGCTTTTTCTGCAGCTAAGAAATAGTGAAATAGTGAGTGATGAAGAAAGCTCAAATCTTGGGAGCACTATTCACAGCCTAATTCACAGTTCAAATCACTACTGGCGATTTCCTTTTAAAGCTTCATCCACTTTCCTTTCTAGGCACCCAGACACATTGCTTGGCACTCTTATTTTGGCTTCCAGTACAGCCTATTGCTGTGGCAGCTTTTGAAATTTTTTTATCCTTTTGGAAATATTTATTGAGATGGAATTTAAAAATACAACTGCAAACTGCAAGCGGCGCTTCAGAACATGATGCATAAGCAGGGAAATCAAGGTAGACTGAGAGAAAGACTTCTGGTTTGAAATCGTGGTTTAGGCCATTATTGATACTAAAAAAAGGAGGGTCAGAAACTTCCTTGCAGGTATGGAAAAAAACCCAGCACCATAAACTTTCTATAAGAACCATTATATGTTTCTAACAGATATTAAAAATATTCTAGTAATACTAGCTATTTAACAGTCCTAGTTATCTACTACTCTTATTTAATGGGTATATGAACAATGCGGTTATTTGTCCTCTGTTACCTGGCAAACAGTCAATAAAATCAGTACTTGGCTGAAACTTTTAGAAACTTACTCAGTGGCATATTTTCCTTCTTCCTGGCTGCAAAATTCTCCTGCTGGGCTGATCTGAAGGATTGACATATTTTCCCCACCTATCTTAAGTAAAACAATTTTTGGATGCTTGGTGCTTCCAGGCTGTCTGTCTTTTCCTCTTGTTTCCTTGCTGTCACTTGGCCAGCTAAAATGAATGCCCTCTCTGCTCTTCTTCTCTTGGATCTCTATTAGGCCCTGAAGCAAGTGGAGCAAGACACAAGCAAAATGTTAAGAATGATCTCATGATCTCAGTGAAAACACTGTTCTGTCTTTCAAGGGATAATCAATTTTCAGCATACATATAACAAAGATTTGTGCTGGCAGAAGTAAAATGGCTGTTAGCCTGGAATGACTCTCTATCTCAAAATGTCCAATCAGTCTCAGGCAAAAGTATTACCCATAAAATATCCATATGATAATAATCCCCATAGATATCCAGGGCGTACTGGAGAGGAGGAAACTTATCTTTATTGCATACAGTAACAGAAAAGAAGATAATTACATATAAAAGTTAAATCCTTTGTAAAAATAATGATTTTTATTTTGCATTTCAAAATTTATAGTTTATTCCCAAGTGAAAAAAAGAAATGTGAATTATCAGTGAGCAAAAATAGAAATGTTTGCTCATTCTAACCTACAACTTTCACTTGCAAGATTTTCTGAGTTATTATTTATTAACACAAAAAAGTAGGAACAAATTTAGGTCACAAATCTGTCTAGTCTCAATACAGTCTCCCAGAAAACATTTTTAGTATATAATTAACAACCACAGAAGTTAGCTTCTAGGCAATATGTCTTCCTAGCAGAGAGAGGCTGAACATCAGGTGAAAATACAGTACTTGATTCTAATCAACAGCTTTAAAACTCTGTGGGGTTTGGGGTTTTTTTTTAGTGTTGTATTTTTTTTTTTTCATCAAACATTAAAATTTACCCAGTCTGTTTTTAGATTTACTCCCTAAGAGGAATAGCCCATTCTGGTTATACATAAATCAATTTTTATTTTACAAACCTTCTAGTACTCTTGTATGAAGTACAGTGTTGTTCTGGTTTATCTCAAGACTAAACTCCAGGAAATGTCTTTTGTTCCAAGGAGAAGTGAATTTTACTAGTATTTAATGAATTCTGGGACTCATCACCAGGTCCTGACCATAAAGAAGTTTATAAACAGACTACCTGATCTATGATTTTAAACACCTGCCAGTCAATGTCTTACTTGTTAGTACAAATGTCAGAAAGTACTAAATTCTCTCTGATGCTGTTGGTATTTCCTGAAAATCTATGTGTTTGCAATTGTAACCTGAGAGTTTTTAAGGAAAACATGTAGTCTTTAATAGACATGGGATTCCAGGTCATTAAATTTTACATTCTGAAGTCATTTCTGTTTAATTATCGGCTAATACTGAGAATTCTCTGCCTGTTTTAACAGGATGTGGAGTGAACTGAAATGGACTAGGAGTAAAGTACAGGTTTGCTTTTAGAAATCCAGTGTTTTTCTGACCAAACTTGGAACTGGCACTAAAAGCAATTTAAAAAGAACAATGATGAGGATATGTAGCAATTTGCTATCAGAATTACAAATAAATCACAAGATTCCTTTTTTAATTAAGTAAAAAAAAAATGAATACTCAAAGTTAAAATATTAAACTACTAATATTCTATGATCCCTATATTGTGTCAGAAAAAGATGAAAACTGTGGCCTACATGGAGCATCTGTTTTTATTTTGTTTGACAAGTTGAAAATAGATGTTGTTTCAGAGGTGCACTACAGTATGGAAATGTCAAAAACCTGTTGATGGAGTTTTGTGGCATTCTGCACCAGATAATCTTATGCAATTACCACATCATCGTCATCACATATAAGCTCCTTACTGCAGAAAGTGAAGCAAGATGGTTAACATCTTCCATATAGTTTTGTTCTTGTCCTCCTTTTCTCTCCTTGTCTGCACAGAGCAAACTACTGTTTTCCTGACAGCAGTTTACTGTACAGAAAGCGCAGACTGGACATAGTCAAGTTTAAGGTGTTCCTTTTACGTTCCATCTCATTGCTTTGAGACAAATCACAGGTAATTTTTTTATGTCCAGGTAAGAGGTGCATTTATGATAGAAAGTTTCAGTATGTTAGAGGAGTTGTTCCAGCACAGTGAACATAATCAGCTTCTGGATAAATGTTCAGATAAATGTTGTCAAAAATATGGACATGTTGGAAATAATAAGTAGCTGGGAAAAAAATATATTGACAGTTTGATCATCTATTTTACACTCTTTTTGAAGTAAATTAAGCAAAGATATTTGAAGACCTGTGCTGTAGGCCTTGAATTTGCATTAACAGTCTCTGTAAAACCACCAGGAAGAGCAAGAGTCCTCGCAGTATCCCACTCTCTTAAGCAACTATATTATTGCAAACTTGGATTCTGCTAACCCTGGTGGATTCAGTCACAAAATGTTACAAAATCAGAATACAGATTGGACAAAACAAAAGCGTACAGAACAGAAGCCACATTGTCAGTCTGAAAGGCAAGGTTTCCCAGCTTCTTTAGGGTCAAACAACAGGATGGTCAGCATGAAAAAAACTTTGCAGACAGACTTCTTCCTTTTGGAAAAATAATATTAAGTGCACATGTGTCAAAATGTAAAAAGGCAAAAAAAAAAAAAAAAAAAACCAAGGATTAATTCCTGCTTCACATTGTGTACTCTGAGCCTGCATTTCCTAATTTTATTTTCTTTCTAAATGTAAAAAGGGAATGAGTATAGCCTAAAAGTACGTGAGTAATGGACAGATAATCCACAAAATAGTAGGACTATATGGGTGTCCATTCCCACTTACTTCAATCCCTGATGATTTATACAAAATTGCATACACGGGGATTTAATTGTGTCAGAAGAAAATTATAAGATTAAATCTGTTTATTTACTAAAAATGGCTAAAATCCATGAGACAGTTATAGAAGTTCAACTTATTCCTAAGTAAAGACTGAGAAGTAACCATTTCTTCACAAGTAAGATAATTTAGCTAAAAATTAGTATCAACGATTAATACAACAAACAAAACTGAGTCAAGCTTTTATAGTTTTGATGAAATATGATTGTCAACAATATTATTGCTCAATTACAGTACATATCCTAAATCTCTAAAATACTGCCTAAACAGCAATTTACTTGAGAAAATTGATACATTAATGTGCAATAAGATGTAAGGTATCCATTACTTCATGTTAGATCAGTCAGTTCACACATATCTGTAAAAAACAGTGAGTAAAAATTGTTTTGTTCACTTCTAACAGCTAGAAACACGGTAAATTAAATCACATAACAGAGAAGTTCTAGACCCTTACGCCATACGGTTTTTCATGTCATACATACACCCAGTTTTATGTTATAGAAACAGCACTCTGGGTTGGCTCTAGTAAAACATTAAAATTATTTGGGGCACTCTAAAGTGAAAAAATCACACAAACCAGCAATTTAGCTTTAGGGCCACAGACCGACCAAATAGACAGCCAGAGGCTGTCTACTTGTCACGCTTTAATCCCAGCCAGCAACTAAGCCCCACACAGCTGCTTGCTCTCTCCCTGCCCTGGTGGGAGGGAGGAGGGAATCAGAAGGGTAAATGTGAGAAAGCTCGTGGGTTGAGATAAGACAGTTTAATAGGTAAAGCAAAAGCCACACACGCAAACAAAGCAAAACAAGGAATTCATTCACTGCTTCCATGGGCAGGCAGGTGCTCAGCCATCTCCAGGAAAGCAGGGCTCCGTCACACGTAAGGGTGACTAGGGAAGACAAACGCCATCACTCCAAACATCCCCCACTTCCTTCTTCTTCCCCCAGCTTTATATGCTGAGTATGACATCATATGTTCTGGGATACCTCTTTGGTCAGTCGGGGTCAGCTGTCCCAGCTGTGGCCCCTCCCAGCTTCTTGTGCACCCCCAGCCTCCTCGCTGGCAGGGTGGGATGAGGAGCAGCAAAGGCCTTGACTCTGTAAGTCGTGCTCAGCAGTAACGAAAACATCCCTGGGTTGTCAACACTGTTTTCGGCACAAATCCAAAACATAGTCCCCTACCAGCTACTGTGAAGGAAATTAACTCTGTCCCAGCCAAAACCAGCACACTGCTCCAGAGCGAGCTAGTTCAAGGCACTATGGTTTTAAAGTAGTTATGTCATTTGACTTTTGGACTAGCAGCTTGTCCTTCACTTTCTTCCTGTTAGCAGTGTAACCTTAGCAGCCTACATGTATCTGCCCTTCACCTGTGGCATCCTGAAGGATGCTGAATTTTTAACAACTTCCCAACACTTGTGCTATACCCCATGTGTCTGATGCCACTTACTCAGCAGTTATATGGCTTTATGTGAATGACTTCATGAGTTTGGGGCCTCCAGGTGCAAAAGAGACATTGATAAACTGGAGAGGTTTCACAATATCTGCTAACACAGCTGGGGGATGGAGCACATAATGTGTGAAGAGAGGTTAAGGGAACTGGGCTTGTTATAAAACTAATTGTTCCTCATTTGCTTAAATACAAGAGGGTATGAAATTAAGCTAGTCCAAAATAAATAAAATTAAGTAGTTTTTCACACAGTGTATCATTATGCCATAAAGCTTCGTGCCCCACAGTGCTGTGCATATTATGTCTATATCACTTCAGATAATTATTAGAAGAAAATAAGAAAGAAATCTCTAACAAGACCATTAAGCAGAAAGACGCACTTCCTGTCTCAGAAAGAAGTCCTGACTTCAAAATCACTGTAGACAGAATGAATCCTCAGAAAGTATTTCTACATACTTGCTGAATCCTTTCACTCTTCTTCAGGCATCTAATGTAAGGTATCACCAGGAACTAAGCTAGATGGACCTTTAACCTGATGTAGTACGGTTGTTTTTATGCATCACATCTTTGAGAAACAGAATGTCAGGTGAAGGAGGAGAGGGGCTCCAGATCATTCCCAGTGGCAAGATAAACAACTTGTGTGTTTACACACTGCTCCATTATAGAAGAGTGAAAACCCTGATCAGTTTGAGCAAAGGCAAAGAGAAGAAAAATTCCCCTTGAATCAACCAGGCAGCTGAAGAGCCAAGTATGTGGGTGAGCTCTGAAAACTGGAGCTGTTTATTGAAGCACATCATTACAACATATACAGTGCTGACTGCTGAAGTACTCCTGCTGGGTCAGGGCAGGAAATTTGGTTTTCCATTCTCCTACTGCAGAGATGTGTCACTGTTCTGCATCAATATTCTCATGTTTGAACCATCTAGGTTCGAGGCTAATGAAAAACAAAGGGCTGATAATCGGTGTTCTTAAAATGCAATGAATTAAAGAATGACAAATTGGACAGAAACAGTTGGAAGTTCTTTGTATCATTCTTGGCTAAGAATTTGATTATCCAGCCAAGTTATGAAGGCAAATAAAATATTTTCCTGACAATGTTAAACTGTTTAAGAGTATCTAGAGACTAAATACTAGACATAGTTAAGGAAATAACTGAACACTGATTAAGTTTAGGTGGACTATTCAGAAGCTTAGAGCCAGAAGTAGCATATTCCATGAAAGTTTATAATTTGTATATAAATATTTATTTGTATACAAATTATTATTTGTATATAAATCTTATTTCCACATTTTGATTTACATTTAAGAATAGTTTAGAAAAAGCAGTCAGAAATGCGGTAAATTATAATGCTGCACAGATTTTATAATGTCTTCATGCTCAGTGGGAGGCAAGGAATTTGCAAAAGAATTACTGGCACTAATACAACACAACTGGGAGAAAATAAATGCCAATGCTTTGGAAAAAGGAATAATATACATTACACAGGCATCAGCAAAAGTATCTCCCATCATTTTTTCCAAATCCAAATCAACCCAGTTTACAAGGATGTTGTTTTCATGTTCATAATAGTAAGAGTAGCTAGGGAGTTACTGAAGTTGAAGGATATTGTTAGACTGCTATTATGTTACTATTATTTTTATATACTGATACCAATTCAAGCAATGTGCTATATAATAATAATAAAAAACTTAAGCTGGACATTATTTCCTGAGTTCACTTTTTATATTATTATTAGTAGTATTAGTATTAATATTGTTGTTGTTGTTGTTGTTACAAACATACAATGACATTTATTTAAAAAACAAATGCTATTTGCCATTAAAGATCAAAATACTGCTTTTAGAAAAATAAAATTTTTTAAAGATAGATCAAAGAACTTACTGCTGGCTGATGAATTTGAATGCTGGTTTTGGTTATGTTCACATAGAACATAAATAATTAACAGAAGTCTGCCAATTCTTTACCAAGTTGCATGCTTTTTCTGGTCTATATCCTATCTTTTCTTTCCGCTTAGGAGTTACTTTATCTATTTTTGTGTCTTCAAAACAAGTCCCAATTCTGATTAAAGCTTTGGACAATTGCACAAAATTGTCTGCTACCCACTGAATGTGCTCTTATAAAAAGTTTCTTTAGCAGAGATTTCCTGATGACCTTACTGAATTTTCTCTAATGAGTCAAATCATATGCAAACCTCAGCTTCTAGCCTTGGCAATTTTTTGATGCCATTTGCCCTTCTAATTCTGCTCTGCATGAAGTCAAGGATAAAAAAAGCACCTTCCATGAGACAGTGCAAATCCGCTTGCATAACTGTGCATACAACATCTCCAGCTCTCTCCTTTCTCCTTCTCAAAAACTAACTGGCTTACTGTTGAAGTTGCCTTTCCCCAAAATCACCAGTCAACAGAGCCAACAAGAATGAAAAGAAAAAGATTGGGCAAAGACAGTCTTAAAGTACTGAGTTGCTTAAATAACGCTTACCATGTTCCCTGTAAACTACCTCCTGCACTTCCCCACTCTCTTTTCACCAACACTGCCTGCCTTCAGTTAACAATACTCTCCACTTGCATGTCATGTTCATTATATGAGATGCCACCTGGGAGACAACAGGATAGCAGTGCGCTTCACAAAATCATGCATTAAAAAAAAAAATAATTTTTCTTGTTTGGATATTAATTAGTAGAATCTGACGCCCATCTGGCTTTTGATGAGATTGGAAGGTGAATGATCAAGAGAATAATGAAAAGACAGTTATAGTCTGAGGCCAAAATTTTTAGACTGGATAATGACAGTCAGTACTGATTTGGGCTTTGTACATCTTTACTTAGGCACCTACATATGGACTTCAGACACAAAATTTTAGGCACCTATTTTTAAAAATCTTGGCCTAAAGCAATTTCATGTTTGTGACATGCCATTCACTAACATTGATTTCCTTCCTCAGTTTGAAAATTTTGGTAGACATATTTGACATCCTGTCCAATTAGAATATGGCCTACTTGAAAAACTAAGTATTTGGCTGGTTGGAAAATTATATGGAACAGTATACCAAAGCAGTGATTTTGGAACTGTCAGACCTGACAGATCAGGACAAAAAGAGAATATATTTTAAAACAGGATAAATACTTTTGAAAAAAAAAATACTCTTCAAATACATTTCTTGTCAATTATAGAATCATAGAAACATAGAATCATAGAATGTTTTGGGTTGGAAGGGACCCCTAGAGGTCATTTAGTCCAACCCCTCAGCTTATTTTATTCTTTATTTTGTTTTTACTTGTGCTTGAAGCACAAATGAGGACATTTTTTCCAGAATGAATGGAAAAGATGGGAGATCTGCAGGTTTGGGTATTAGATCTCTAGACCTATAATCCTACTGTAACAGGCAAGAATCTATTGGGTTTTAGGTGAGTGGTGGGTAAGACTGTTTATTGTCTAGAAAAACTAGAACAGTGGCCACTAGATATGCACAGAAAACCTGAATTGTGTATCACTGTGAATACGTTTATTTTATAGCCTGTAGTCAATCCGTATGTGTGAAGTAACCTGTTGGGATTTACCGTCATCTGAGCAGTCAACATGTGGTACTGGTCATGGCTTTCTAAGAATTATCAGTTTTCTAAAGTTAGAGGTAAAGCAAGGCATGGCAAGACCCTCCACTCTTGCTTTTAGAGTTGTTGGGTTAAGCAAGTATTACATTTAAAAAAGGAAGAGAGAGACCTCCAAGCAATGACATTTAGACCTGGACATAAGCCCCTACAAAGGACACATTTTGGTTCAATTAATCTGGCACAGGGGTTGTTCCTGCTTTGATTTTGAATCCTGTGGCAAACATGGCTTTCTTTAAATTCCCAGCTCTCACACATAACTGATGCCAGTCACAGCGGTCACATGGACTGTTCACAAAATGACTAATCAACTTAATAGCATCATAAGATTTAATTCTCACAAATGACCCATAACTCCAAGTTCTCTTCTAGATATTCTCTTTTCAAAAAGTCACTCATCACCCCACTTACAAAATCGAGTATTCCAAAGACAGCCATGTCTAAAAATGCCCAAATCACTAGTTGCTAGAAAAATACAGCCCAGACATTCAAAAAAAGGGAGAGAGATGAAAATCAAGAGCAGCCAAAGAAATTTTCCAATACCAAAGGAAAAAAAAGGCTTAAAAGAATAAGCTTATTTTAGAAGTTCTGTGTGGTACAATATCTCATTCACAGTGAATACTGAGGAAAATATAGTGTATAAAAGAGAAAATTAAACTACTATAAAAATTACAGATAAGTCATTCTCTGAATGGTCTCCCATTAAGACTATATGTTTCATACAGTAATAGCTATATACAGTGGGGTTTGGTTTACTTTTATGGTTTATGTTTACTTTTATACTGTATTATTCTTAAGGATTTCAGAATTACATAGCCACATTAAAAAAAAAAAAAAGAGATCATTTATCATTCTTTTTGACAGAAAAAGAGATAAAATAGAGAACGCATCTTGGTAAATGTAAGGAGGAAACCATTGTTCAGGATTTCTGCTGAGTTTTTTTTTAAGTTACCTGCTATTTACATTTAACAGAAAATATAACATTTCTCCACAGCCTAATGTGAAATATACATGTCTGATAGCAGTTTCTTCCTACCTAAGCAGATAGGAGTTAATTTATTGCTTGTTTAGTGTAAGAATATCCACTACATCAGAACTGCACAAGGTTGTGCCACACAGTATTTCACTGGTTCCCCCTGCCCAGGCTAAACATTCCAGGCATTTCAGTTTTGTTCCATTCTTCTCTCTCTGGAAAATAAATTGGCAGCCATGAGAAATTTTGCCGAATTTAATATTCTGTTTTCTCATCTCAGATAAAGGAAACATCAGAAGGCAAGGAAGTGTGTAAGAAATGGCAACATATAATTCTATTTTATTTATTACTAGAGTACTACCTAAGTCTCACAACTGCGGGAGTGTTTATGAAGCTGGAGATTTTACAGCTATAAAACATAGTGCAGTTTCTCCCTAGAACACCTACAGCTGAATGCAGCTTCAGCTGATGTAAACGGGATCCATATGCATGCACTTGAAGTCTGGATTTTTCCACTCCAGTCATGCTTCTACAGTCAGGCCTGTGGTTTTGAAACGTGGTGCTAGGGTCAGTCTGTGCAGATCCGTTTGCAGAATCTGGGTACACTTACATTTCTTTTGTTTTTATCGAGATATTCATTTTGTGTCAGCAATTACTTTTGCTACTAGCAATGCTTTTTTCTTATTTTTGAAGAGTCTAAAAGTATCAGTATCCTTGAAACCTACAGTAGGCATTGACTGGTGGTACTTAGAGGAAAAGAGGATTTAAATCTTTCAGCCCATCAATCATGCATTGTTCCTGGTCTGAAAAAAGAAAAGAAAAAATGAATGATGTTCTAAGTCCCACTAAATTTTACCACCAAGAGGTACATTGAAAGCACAGGTACATTTAAGGAAAACTTGCAGAGAATAAAGATCACAGAATCACAGAATCAAAGAATCACTTGTTGGAAAAGACCTTTGAGATCATCGAGTCCAACCTTTAACCTAACCCTGCCATCCCACCACTAAACCATGTCCCTAAGCACCTCATCTACCCGTCTTTTAAATACCTCCAGCGATGAGGACTCGATCACCTCCCTGGGCAGCCCATTTCAGAGCCTCGCAACCCTTTCGGTAAAGAAGTTTTTCCTAATGTCTAGCCTAAACCTGCCCTGGCGCAGCTTCAAACCATTCCCCCTCGTCCTATCATCTGTTACCAGGGAGAAGAAGCTGACCCCCACCTCACTACAGCCTTCTTTCAGGCAGTTGTAGAGGGCGATCAGGTCTCCCCTCAGCCTCCTCTTCTCCAGACTAAACAACCCCAGTTCCCTCAGCTGCACCTCACAAGGCTTGTGTTCCAGACCCCTCACCAGCTTGGTTGCTCTCCTCTGGACATGTTCCAGCAACGCAACATCTTTCTTGTAGTGAGGGGCCCAAAACTGAACACAGTATTCAAGGTG
>NW_009259877.1:3292627-3339626 GCF_000687185.1 Egretta garzetta | reverse complement strand
GGCCATCCAGCCAGTTTTTAACCCAGCGAAGAGTACATCCATCTAGGCCATGAACTGCCAGCTTCTTCGGGAGAATGCTATGGGAGACTGTGTCGAAGGCTTTGCTGAAGTCCAGGTATACAACATCCACAGCCTTTCCCTCATCTACCAGGCAGGTCACCTGGTCGTAGAAGGAAATCAGGTTGGTTAGGCAAGACCTGCCTTTCATGAACCCATGTTGGCTGGGCCTGATCCCCTGATTGTCCTCCATGTGCCTGGTGAGCACATTCAAGATGAACCTCTCCATAATCTTCCCCGGTACTGAGGTCAGGCTGACTGGTCTGTAGTTCCCCAGATCCTCCTTCTGGCCCTTCTTGAAGATAGGCATCACATTTTCCAACCTCCAGTCATCTGGGACCTCCCCTGTTATCCAGGACTGCTGATAAATGATAGAGAGTGGCTTGGCAAGCTCAATGTTCATTCCCAGCAGTGTTAAAAGTAAAGTGCAGTTGTGCACCAAATTATCCTGGTCAGAGTGATTAACCTTGGGACTGTAATGAGAACTTGAGTGACAGGTTGGACACAGTAGTCTGGGTCTTACCCTAAACCTGAAACCCTTTCAAAATTCCTCTTCCTGCTCCTTTGGTACAGGGCTGTTCAATTTCTCCTGCTGATATGTTCAAAGCTTTCACTTTCCATGAAGGTAAACATAGCCTGGGGGGGGGGGGGCTGTAATAAGATTAAAAGCAAATGAAAAGGTTAAATTGCCATCTTGTTGAGAAGTTTAAATTCATGCTTGCAATTTGCAAGTTGCAACCCTCCATCTAAGCCTTGTGGCAAGGACTAATACAATGTATTGATTTTTATGAAGAATCAATAATCCTAAAAAATGTGATTTTACTTCTGGATGTTGATAGGCTATGGAAAAAAGCTTAAAAATAAACACAGAAGAATAAAAAAAAATGACTGCAATTAATAAGTTGCAGTATTCTTTGACATCCAAAGAGAAATAAAATTGCTATATGTTCGAGCACAATAGTCAAAATAGAGGTAGCAGAGACAAAGTTAAGGTAGAATAGTGGCATAGAACTGCTTTAAATATCAAGTAACCAATATCGGGGGAAGTATAACCCACATCTCCAGTTCCTAATCACAGTTGCTAAATGCCAGGTGCAGATTATTACTTCTTAAAATATGTATAATGTGATTTGTGATTTGTTTATGAGTCACTATATAATCATAGAATCATTTAGGTTGCAAAAGAACTCTAAGATCATCAAGTCCAACTGTTAACCTAACACTGCCAACTCCACCACTAAATAATGTCCCTAAGAACCATCTAGATGTATTTTAAATACCACCAGGGATGGGGACTCAACTACTTCCCTAAGCAGCCTATTCCAGTGCTTGACAGCCCTTTTTGTGAAGAATTTTTTCCTAATATCTGTTCTAAACCTGTCCTGGCAAAACTTGAGGCCATTTCTCCTCAGCCTATCGCCCTTTACCAGGGAGAAGACACCGACCCCCACCTCACTACAGCCTCCTTTCAGGCAGTTGTAGAGGGCAATAAGGTCTCCTCTCAGCCTCCTCTTCAGGCTGAACAACTCCAGTTCCCTCAGCTGCGCCTCACAAGGCTTGTGTTCCAGACCCCTCACCAGCTTTGTTGCTCTCTTCTGGACATGCTCCAGCAATGCAACATCTTTCTTGTAGTCAGGGGGCCAAAACTGAACACAGCATTTGAGGTGCAGTCTCACCAGCGCTGAGTACAGGGGCACTATCACTTTCCTCCTGCTGCTGGCCACAATATTCCTGATACAAGCCAGGATGCTGTTGGCCTTCTTGGCCACCTGGGCACACTGCAGGCTCGTATTCAGATGGCTTTCAACCAACACCCCCAGGTTCTTTCCTGCCAGGCAGCAATGTTGTAATTACCCTAGTAAGAAAAGGTACGAAAGCTAAGAAAACAGGCAGTCAGATATATCAATGTTCTTTCCACCTGTGTTTTGTATACTTGTGTAGAAACAAACAACAGTTTATAAATCTTTAATAATTTTAATTTAGGATTTGATTCATCAATATATCCCTGTCATATGTTGGTAGAGTTTAACTGAAGTTAGTGGAGCTTTTTTGACAAAAATATTGATCAATACAGGAATGAATAAAGCTTTCTAAGCACTGTTTTCAAAAAGCACTCAGGTGATTCACACCACTATGTGTTTTTTTCGATTTTTTTTTGTTGTTATTCTCTGAATACTTTTCTCCTTATTTTCTGAATTCAAAGGAGAGAGAAAACTCCTCAAGAGAATAAATCAGAGTACCTAAGCTTGGGCTTCTGCCCTGAGCCTTTCCTCTGGTGAAGGCTGTTTTTCACTACTGGCCATACATTCAATTTCTTCTCCTTAAAGTCAGCATTTTAAAATGCACCAGCCTAGTATTGCTACTATTAAAATCAATGGAAGCTTTACACTAATGCTGAATACTTTTGAAAATCATACTTTTTTGTATCCAAGTTACTTCTTTTGCATACATTCACAGAATTTCTTCAGATTACATCATCTCCTGTTTATTTTCTTTAATGCCTCTGCTTTGGTAGCTGTACTGCACGCTTTTCATCCACTTGCACTAGTTGCAGGGAGTGGCATCAGACCACAACTAATCCACCATGTCAGAGTGCAAATACCTCCTACAGATCAGTCAGATCCTGTTTATGTAATGCTCTGTTGACTCTGAGTATAAAAGATGGACAATTGGCACGAGTTGTAACTCACGCAAAACTATGTGCAAACACTGTAGACACCAGAGCACATCAAGTCAACTATCTCACTTATTACATGTAAATTTTATATTAAAGAATCCATTTCAAGAGCCTTAGTGAAGTTCTGTGGATCTGTATTGTTGTTATGATTATTATTACTACTACTATTATTATTACTATTAATATTATTCTTTTCAAATTTTCACAGTACTATCAGTAAAACACAACATGTAGGAGTCTCCCATGTGGATTCCATCAATGTCCAGAAGTATGTTTACAAGTCTGTTATGAAAAGTACTTTTCCATGCATAATGTCTATGTCAAGCAAGCTCAAGATTGATGAAGTAGATGCGTCAGAGCATGAGGCAGTATGTGCATGCACCAGCTGGAAAGGCTTCTTGGCACTGAAGTCATCCCTGAAGCAAAAGCTTAGGATATTAGGAAATTTAAAGACTGAGGTAGATAGATCCTGTATGGATTTCCCAGTAGCCCTTAACTACTGATGAATGTTAGTGCAATGAGAATTCAATAATTACCTGATTAATAAGAATTTCCACCAAAATATATGAATCTACTAATACTGCTAATGTTAAATACAAGTACTAACGTTTGCAGGGTCAGGGCTATATCACACTATGTAACCTCTATTGGAAAATAGAGATCAGTTTTGCAGACATGAATTAGACGGTGATTTCAGTTGGTCACTTCAGTTGAAATCCCAGAGCTGTCTGAAGCTACCCATGAAGGGTGCAGCTATGGCACAATGTGTTGCACTGAAAATGCCTGAACTACAACCAGGTCAAGCCCACGAACTGCCCCACTGCAAATTGCCTCTCATTTTATTATGGGAATACTAAATTGCATCCTAACATTTTGTGTAATGGAAAATATGAATGAAAGTAGAGAAAACCAGTGTGATACATTTCTGCTGCTATACTGTAAGATCATTCACCTATGTACTGAAGCTAGTTTCTCTACATACTATGACATGAAACAATAAGGCTCCAGCACCAGTAGCTCTAGCTCAAATTCCACATCTGGAACTGCTTAGTAATGTATATATAAAAATTATCTTGATAGACAATACAACATAATCCCACTCAGACAGCATTATGCTGCTAAGTAATGTTGTTGGCTCAACTTAATAATTCCAACAATATCACTAGATATAGATTTTCTACTGTTGTATTTGCCATGTCTCTTAGTTAAGTTACAGCTTTTAGTCAAAGACTGCAGGCATTGATCACATAGAAAGATACATGTAGCATAGGAAGTGCATCTTTCTGCAGATTAATTCCTCCTGCTGGTTTATGAATAGCTGATGTCCCAGTATAGCAGAGAAATCCAAGCAGCTGTAGCAATTAGACATGACAAGACATTTTCCACATACTGTTTTGTCTAATGAACTGTCAGAGAGTGCAGTTTCTTGACTTTTAATTACTGCACCACCCACAGTTAGGACAAGTTCACCTACTTCTTCTGTCTGAGACTTAATTCATCTTCTCAAATGCATCCTTATTAAAAGTGATGGGTCCCAGTTTGGACTTTTGCTAAACAGTGTAATGTAACAAAAAGGCAACGTTGTGGCAAGCAGTATCCTTTGGAGCAGCCATTCTTTTTCACTTGGAAAAAACATTAATTTTCCTTCCTAATGGATCAAATTCTCTGCCTTCTCAAATCAATGAGCGTTTTTTCATTAAAGGTAAGTTCAGGCTTTATTTGACAAATGTTAAGCATTGAATATCTTGGAAAAATTAGAAGACTGAAAAGGAAAAAAATCCTTGATACTGTCCTGTATCTAAGAGCCCAAGGAAATTATCCAGAATCATTCTGTTATATTTTATAAAGCTTAATTTTCCTATTAAAAAACAAGTATTTCATTGTGACTATGGCTCAACATGCATTAGGGCTGAAAACTGGCAAGTGTGGGAAATATAATTTTTTAGGTATTCATCTTATTCCGTGAATTTGACATACAAAACTCTTTGTATTTTACTTTCTCAGAAAGATTTTGCTTATTATCTTTTTCTATATTTACTATTTTATTAACAGGATTCACATGAAGATGAAAACCATAGGATTTTTTATTATTTTTTCCATCTATAACAGTCTTACATGATATGAAGCATGTTTTTATTGTAATGTTATAACACATACATTAAGAACATAAATTAATGTTGAAACAAGGCACCTGCACACATAAGCTATAAGAATAAACTGTGTATTTTTTGGTAACTGCAGTGCTCCAATAGACATGAGACCAAAAAATTAATTCCAAAATAAGATCTTCATAGTACAAAACAAAAGAGTTCTCCGCTGGTCTCCCTTAGCACATATTTTAGGTTTCAGACTAAACCCAAAGCAGAGACAGTGCAAACTGATAGGCTAAAGAGAGTTTGGGGAAACAAACTCAGCTTTCCACACTTACAGGCAAGACTGATTGTTCTCCAGGATGGAAAGACTAATGATACCAAGACAAATTAACTGCAATTAAAATTATGAACTGGAAGATTAACAGAGTGTGAGGTGCTCTCTGCAAGAGTATTTCAGGCCTGTGGAACACCCTCCAGAAATTCTTTATAAAGACACACCTGCATCACCTCAGACAAAAATGCCAAATGATGGTAGATATGAATATGTGTGTGCTTTTGGATGAGTGGGAGGGTTGCATAGAGGTGGTGTGAACATCTGTGGCTGGTCATGGAGAGGAGGATGGTAAACAAAACCATGGTACAGGGAGTCAGGAAGAGCCCAGGAATTCCCACAGATAATGCAATGTGATGAAAGAAATCAGGTTTCAGCCTGAACAGTTGTTCTTACAACTGCTTGAACCACCCCCCCTAAGCCATATGACTTAGGGAAATCATTAGTCTATTCTTTTAGGACTATCAAGAAGACTGAGAGAGAAGGTTTATCTCTCTTCAATTTTTACGTTTAAAAATTATTAGTCCTGGAGGAAAATAAGACCTTTTCAAAAACAGTGCTTAAAGATGTATTACTTTCATCTTCTGTGAGGTGACAATTTTATGTATATAATATAAAATTTAGAAAGGAGATCACATCTGATATAAATTAACAGAGGTGCTCATATCCTACCTTGTGTTCAAGGTGTAACTACTTATTTCTGCAGATACGGACCTTCCAACATTCCAGCAAAGCAACCACTAAGCCATCTCACCTTGAAAAAGAAGGAGGAGTTCCTTGCATTGCCTTCTTACCATTTGCAGTCATCAGTGTGATTGTCTACTGAGGAGGATAAACTAATGTAAATATTGTTTTTAAAGGGGAACTAATCCTATGACATCATATTTTATGACTCCAGAGGGGTTTTAAACAGTAATATAAACCCCCTGTTATTCCTTATTTCAGTTTGGAAAAATATCTGTTAAATTCTCAGCAAAATGAAAATCCGAATACTTGAGTGGCAAAATATCTTTCTTCCTCAGGAGAGACACTAGTAAAAGATGTAATGGGATTAAAAGACCTAAAATTATGTGCACTGGCTGAGTGATCTTGGGTCTTTATTACATATCATATACTGAAACATGGAAACTTCTGTTAGAAGTTGTTCATTATAAACCACACAGACAGTCTTGATCAGCAAAATTCTTTATAGCTGACAAAGAAAATTAATTCTGCAAACTATGTGGCAAACTGGGCTCTCAGCTACAGTAAATCTAGGCTAATGCCTGTTTGAAAACTCTCGAGACTACATTACTTTTTTAGTGTTGCTCCGTAACTGTACAATTTCTGTACCAAGGTTCCATTGTGAATACAAAGAAAACTGTCCTAAAAATAATGTTAAATTTTGAAGTTATTAATTCAATTTTCACAGAGACATCCATATAAACACAAAAATTCATATTTCATTAATTCTAGTGAAAGAGGTGAGGATATAATTTACGGTGGGTTTTTTTATATTAGTAGGAAATTCTTTATGACACTATATTTCACATTTTTATATCCAAAGAACTGAGCAAAATTTCGCCTTGCACTGCTAGTAAGAATATTGCAAAAAAATCCTGCATATCTTCAGGCAGAAAGCAGCTGTTATGTCTGAGCTCACTTTTTACCCCTCTGACTGTGCAGTTGTTCCAGAAATTAAGGCTATATCTTCACAATAAAACAAAAAAAAAATTAACATAAGAGTTTGGTTGATTGGTTGGTTGTTTAATGAGAAAAGAAGACAAAGAAAAAAAAAATCAGACTTACAGCTTTTCCAGGACTGTATTTAAACAGGACTAGGAACATTTTACAAAGACAAAAGAATGCTGTGCTTTAGATTCATGGAACAGTTTTACAGTTATTCTCTATTAAAATTCTGAAGGTTTTTCTTTCATTTTGAGATGAACACTTTTTTTTTTTTTTCTTGAATAACCAGAACCTTAGATTTGTGCCAGAGTGATCTTAAGAGATGGTATTTTATCTTTTACTGAATTCCATCATTTTTCACATCTTCATATTTATATGTGAAAGGCAGAATGCACAATTAATGTGTAGCACTGTTGCTGGAAAAAAAACAAGCCCTGAAAATACACGTGGCTTGATAACTCACAGCTCCTGAAGGACTCAGATGTTTTGATTTATTTTACTGTCTCTTTATTTTCCATGTATTTCATGTTACGTACAGATCTCACAATTTACCTCCCAATACTGGATGAACTGGGGAAGGGTGGGGGATGGGGGTGTGTAAGAACAGCAAGGGAAAGGCTATCCTCCTGTTTAGAAATATAACTCACTAATCCTGTATTAGAAATCACACGTTAATAGTACTTTGGTTTATATTTTTTTTACTATAGTTCATTATTCACCTGTATCTCCTTATGGGCACTTACCACAATAAAAGCACAGTTTTCATACCTAATAGTTTGCATACTAATCATATTTTGCTTATCTAATTAATGCTATAGCAATGAGGACTACTATACAAATAGTATTACACATCCCTAAGTGCTTGTTACGAGAACATAAAGCTGCTTTTCATAGAAAATACATGTGATAGCTTGTTTGCATCTTCCCTCAAAAATATCAATGCAGTTCTGTGCTATTTTTCCATCAAAGGAAGCCATTTAATGGATTTCACAGAACAGCAAAGGCCACATGGTATTAAAATATATACTGCTGGATCTGTTACATCAGGAAGTTACTTTGATGGCTGGTCTGCCTAATTCTCCCATCTCTGTTTCTCTCTTTAAGACCCTAACTCAGTTCCTGTCACTAAATCTTTTGTCAATGAGGTGAGAAGCCTATTGAGCACAGGTTTAGGGAACAGCAAAAATCCTGAGTGAGATTTGACTACAAAGGGAGGGAAGGAGCAGACAACTTCCACCAAACTCATGCCCTCACCAAAGGTGCATTTTCTTCTTCAAAAGAGGAACACATTCACACAGGTACAAACCTCAGAGAAGACTCCAGTTAATGGTAAATTTGATAGATATGGAGGGCAGTAGCAGACAAGATTAGTGGAAATGACCCACCTGCCTCCTTGAAAGCCCCCCATGGAGCTGCCCCTGAGCAACCTAGGCCATGGCTTGTGGCAGGGGCTGGGCTGAGGAAAACAGCATAGCTGTGACTCACAGAGCAAAGTCTGCTACGGATCACAACACAACATGGTCTTGTCAGACTTCCTTCAGTTCCCACAAGTCCAAGGTTACTACAGGTTGGAGATGAGTGAAGGCAGACCCCATTAGGAAATTTGGAAAAAAGAGGCATTGTCTGCATCCACAACAGATATACAGCTTTGAACCTCCATGTCCTCATGCCACAATCTGTGCTCCTCCTTTAGAGTAGCATGACTATTATGAGTATGAGCTAGTCATGGTCATAGTCTCCAAATGAAGCTATTAGGAGATGGTCACAAATCTATAATAGAATGATATACTAATTCAAATAAAAGACATGGAAAAAAAAGTAACTATAAATACTTTTTAAAAGATCTTCATTAAAAAAATGAATCAGCTTTTAAAAATAGATTAAAATAGAATAAAATAAAACAGAACAGAACAGAATAGAATATTTCATTTGGAAGGGACCTACAATGACCATCTAGTCCAATAGCCTGACCACTGCAGGGCTGACCAAAAGTTAAAGTGTGTCGGTAAGAGGATTGTCCAAATGTCTCTTAAGCACTGACAGGTTTGGGGCTTAGACCACTTCTCTAGGAAGCCTCTTCCAGTGTCTGACCACCCTCTCAGTAAACAAATGCTTCCTCTTGTCCAGTCTGAACCTCCCCCGGCGCACCTTTCAGCCATTCCCATTCATTCTGTCACTGGATACCAGGGAGAGGAGCTCAGCACCTCCCTCTCCACGTCCCCTCCTCGGGAAGCTGCAGAGAGCCAGGAGGTCATCCCTCAGCCTCCTTTTCTCCAAACAAGACCAATGGTTTTTAATAAACCAGTGCACCAACCCAGACTTCAGTGAAAACAATGGGCTGTCCTTCCCCCTTCACCCCACTGCAGGAACAATTAAGTTGTCTAATCATATAAACTTTCATTGATATTTCATATCTTTAGGGAGTCAGACATTCATATAAGGCCAACAGATATGATGGGATTGGGAGAGACCCTTATTCTTCTGCATATGGAGTCCAGGTAAGAGACCTGCAGTATCTAACATGGCTTAGACACCTATGGTAAGAGTATCAAGGGGAGAAGCCTGCAAGACACAATTTGCTGTTTTGACATCTCAGACTGGATGGAGAAGCCAAAAGATTCTGATATTGGGGAATCCTTGGGGAAAAAAAATAAACCAAACTTTGGATTTTTGTACAAATTGTCTAACTGTCTTTGACAGTTTTAGTGTTAAATTCTTCCACAGATATGCATTTTCAAAGCCATTTTTTGCAGTATTTCATAAGAATACTTCACACAGTATCTGGTAGATACAATGATTTATTGTATACCAGCTGTAAAAACTATATAATCACATAGCATACAAGTACAGAATTTTGTTTTGTGGATAAATTAGTCTAAAAAAATTTATTTTACAGATATTTTAAAGACTAAGATTTCTGAAGAAGTTTGGGAGAAGTTGTCTGTTCAGAAAATGCAGTAATTTAAAAATTATATTTGACCAAAAGAAGCAGCATTCAAAATCAGATTTAACTAATCCTTAAGTGAGGGTTGTTCAAAGTTTAGAGTGGAAAGGAATCAGAGCTGCAGTTAGAAGATGGGGCCAAAATGAATTATTCTCATAGCAAGAATTTAGGTCTGGATTTCTTCCATCTCCCTCTGACTGATGTTTTTGATGTGATTTCAGCCTTGGGCAAAACAAGCCTCCCTCATAAATAAATAGATAGATAGATAGATAGATAGATAAATAAAAAAGCAGCTGAACAGATCCTCTAGGAGTAGGTTAAAATCAGGAATTTTATTTGACCGAGACTAAAATTTAAGACTATTGACAATGGAATGTGCAGATCAGTTGGGAATATCCAAATTCCTTTTGTCTAACTACATGAAGGAACCACTTTCCCCAACCATAGGGCTCTTGAGAATATTGTCCTCTGATGTTCTGCTCCTGGCTTGGGAAACCAAGTATATTGCTCAATACCATGTGTCATGCCTAGTGGCTGAAAAGAAACTCATTCAGTTTCAAATTACTAAGAATGGATGGATGTTGTCCATTTATTTCTTCTAAATACATTGAAATTATATCATTTAAAATTATGTTTTTATATCAGGCAAAGGGAAAAAGCAGATAAAATCTACAATACTCTTGTTTCTGTACAGGTTCTCCTTTAAAAGACTGTATGAAATAATAAACATATAGCTGAAATTAAATTCATTTTTGTAATCTTTGTATGGAAAGCCAAGGTCACATTAAGGTGGAAAAAAACATAGAAATTGAGATGGAAACATTTTAAGAGTTTAAATGAACATTATAGCCAAGAACAAAAATACATTTAGGCTCCTTCCTCTACAGTATCTATATTTCAATCTTATGTCGTGTTTTTCATCCAGAATTGCCCCAGAGAAATTCCATGGAAACATCAAGAAGTAGGTAGAATTTTCATGGCCCTTTAGTAATAAAGGAAAGCCTTTGTCTTTCTGGTCTTTCTCTAGGTGATCATTTCTCAAAGGGTTGGGGTGTCATGCCCAAACCCTCTAGGTTTATACTTAAGTCCATGGACACATGGTCTTAATGAATTTTAATGATTCCTTAGGAATTTTTTAACATTAGTCAGTAGTTTGTAGTGGTAGCACATATTGTGCATTAATAATAGACATTTTTCCACTTCCAAGCCAGCTACTGAGCAGCATATGTTCTTCTTATAAGAATAGATTGGGAAAAATGTTACACTAATTGCCCTGAAAATAATAGTAAAAAAGGTACATATCAATGGTGTTGAAGCTGAGTAAAAGCCAATTATTTACTGAAGCAGGGCCTTAATTCAGCAGTCCAATGGAGAGCATTTCAAAGTCCTTTGTACATGAGTGAGCATATGGTGGGTCAGACATTATTTAGGTTACAGTCTAAAGAGAAGGGAAGAGGAAAAGTGGCATGTTGCTACAGAAGTGATGAGACTTATTCTTGTTCATTAGAGTGCCAACCCTTCTCAGTTTAAAAGCAGACACAATCTATTGAAGTTCAGTGAATGCATCTGGCCACGATCATTCTGGCTGACTTTTGGCACTGAGTGAAGCAATCAGAAGTCAACCATCAGGCCCCATAGCCAGTCACAGGCAGTGTTAGTTGGTGAGACCACTTTGAGGGGGTTGAATGTCCTTCAAGACATGACATTGTCTCTCCTTTGGTCACAGGGGACAATTTTAATTAGGACAGCTGCAACCAGATCAGTTAGTGTCCCAGTCTAGACAGGTGTCTCTTGTGATACCAGTCTCTCTTTAGACCCCGCAGCTGGGTGACACATGTTTTTCTCTAAGCAGGTCCAACTCTGTTATCTGATGGGAATTAGGAAAGACGTCTTCTTGCCTCTAGTCTGTTGCTTTTATAAGAAAGAAGTCAGAATTTTAAGGACTACATAGTTTTTCTTCTTTTACCATGAATAAACAAGAAATAACTTGATGTGGTGTTTCACAGCCACAACACTTATTATCATCCATTTTTTCTGCATTCAGTAGAATGCAGAAGTATGCAAAGGACCTTTTGCTGATGTTCAATGACAGTGATGTACTGGATCACTAACAAGAGCCCTGTCATCTGTGCAGGACACACATCCCATGTCCTCTGGATCCACGAGAGCTTAGAGCAGGGCTGCTCCACAAGGTGGATCAAGTCAGAAATCACAGTGACCCAACCAGGGGCAAAGCAAAGCTCTTACAGAGAATTGTGCAGCCCAATGGGACCTGAGCAAGTCAAGCGGGGCACATCTGCTGACAATAACAGGCTGTGCCAGCAGTCCAGTGACCTTCAGGCAAATTCAGAATGTCAAGTCCGGTCCAACATACATCCAAAGAAGTCCATCCAATGAGTCAGGAACAGCAGAAAGCAGATATCAGTCTGGAGGCAGCAGTAGCAGCACAGCCTAAGCAGGGAATGGAGGCCCAGCCTGAGCTGAAATAGGGCTTCTGGACCATAGGCAAGGGAGTGGGGGGGGGTCCCTGGTGAAGCCAGTAAGGGCCATTAAGACCTTCTTACTGCAGTGAGAAGCAATCCATCCTTACTGCCTCCAGGCCCTCACCTCATGCCTTTTAGCTCAGGCATTGTTCAGAGTGAAAGGAGAGATGCAGCAGTTATGAATCAGTTGGTCTGCAGTGTAGAGAGCCAAGGGTCATTATCATGACCTATTATTTCTACTACAGCAGCAGTTATGGACCAAGGTTCCACTGTTCTTGGCACTGCAGAATAGAGCTCTTCCACACAGGTCATGGCTCCACTTCATAAGGAAGGTAAGGAAACAAGGGCTTAAAGGTGGAGAAAGATGGGTGAAACATGTATAATTCTGTGCAATGAACAGCAGTCTCCACGAACTCCTGTTTAAATGGTTAATGAGAATTGCTCAGTGTTTCTTTGTTCCTTCCCCTGCCTGAGGTTCATAAAGCCAACTGTGGGAGCTCCAAACTGTTGAAGAGAATCCAATTAACTCTCATTATTCTCATTTAACTTGACATTTAACTTGAAGTGGTTTCACTGTTTATTATGTGTATGTTTATATGTATATATGTGTTTATCTCTATGTACTGGTGATGTCTGTAAACAACTGTATTGGGTTGTCTCTTTTGGTTGGTTTCTCCCCCCTTACCCCCCACCCCAGTAGATTGTCTTTCTGATTTCTGGTATGAGAGATCTTTTGGATCGTACAATATAACAGCTCTTCTAGAATAGTCTTATGGTCCTTGAGCACTAAGATCTAGTAAGACTCTCAGTACAAGGTATTTCCCAGTTAGTCAGGAAGTGGGGGAGAGCAGTGATAACCAATTACCAGGACAAAGCAAATGTTGCCTTCTGACCTCTTATTATAAGAACATACTCACATCACCTACCTAATTTTTTTGACTGACCCTTTCCTGTCTATACACAGTTCAATTAATTGGACATGACTAGTTCAGAAGACTTCTGTACGTCTTACTGTTTTCTTATGACAAGTTCTGGGTTCAATTAAATTAAAATGACTGTGTTTGTCTCATTTCGTTTACTTTGAAATGCTTAATTAGGTTGATAGAGAAATAACGTCAGTCTACATGAAAGGCATCTGTGTGAAAGACATTGATACTTATCTATATTCTGTCCCTGTGAAGATACAATTTTTGAGTGGAAGCCTGCTATTAATTCTCAGCTTTCAATATGGGAGAGATTGAAATCCATCCATGCTCAAAAAATTTTAGCTTATTCAAGCACTGGCAGCAAGACCCATTCTGAGATGAATTGATGGTGACACTATTAATTTTTAGAACACATAGAATCGGTTTTGAAATGAATGGGGAACAATGAATCCATTAAATTGTTAAGCTTTGTATATTATTAAACATTGTTACAGGGCACATGCCTGGGACAACCAGAAATAACATCTTTTACACCAAAGAAATGCCAGTATCATTGATCTATATGCAAAAGGAGTGGGGGGAAAGGCATAGAGCAGACTAGGGACAAATTATAGGTGCAGTCTGTCACATACACACACAGCTGTAAATCTTTTTGGTTGCTTCATGTGTAGGTATGAGGACTGAGTATGAAAAGGCATTATACTGATCATCCTTTGGCCTTAATTTGGGGACTTCCAGAGTTAGCAGAGCGAGGCAATGTAATACTAGCTGAAGGACAAATTCATCTCAGTGGGAGCTGTAGCAGTAATATGCATCATAGATAAAGAACATGAGAACATATGAGATGTATTGCTAAAATTAACTTTTATGTAACTTTTACAGTTTTCAGGTACAGCTGAATGAAAAAAAATATGTGTTCATATGAATGTTCATGGATAATTAATATCAAAGATTGGAGGCATCATGCAGTGAACTGAAAGTTACTAGCCAAACTGAATTTGCAAATACATTTTTTTCCTAGAGACTAAAGTCCTTATTGCTAGCTAATAATATTAAAGTACTGCTAGTAAACTATATTGTTAGTTAATAACACAGAATGAAACTTCAGAACATTAAAATGATGGCATAATTAATTTTGACTTCAGAATGGTTAAGATTAATGCATAGCTATTCATTTAAGAAGCAATGAAATAAATACATAAATAAATAAATTCAGCATTGTGTTGCCAAAAATTTCTCAAAATTCAGCTGCACTAAGCAATATCAACTACTTTCTGCATCGGAGGAGGCTTCTGTGTTCAAAAATGGGCCAATTACTGAAGTCACTGACAGTAACGACCATATTCCTTCACATATCTTCATCCGTGAGTGTGGAAACTTACTTTACTTCACAGTGCTCTGGCACTGAAACAAAAGTTTAATCTGTAACCTTTCTACAGTCCTTCAAATATATTGTTTTTACGAGACGGAAGGTTCTGCTATATGCCTCACAAAAAAAGGGGGAAAAAACAAGTCACCCTTTTCCACCTCATTTTTTTTCTGCTAGCACATAGGCAGTTGTTTGTTGTGGCCAACATATTTTGTAATTGACATTTATATAGATTTAACAGGCAAGAGGGACTGGCTCATTGGTAAACCTGTCTCATTTATACATAAATTTATTGATCTGAGAGGTCACCCAGCATATAAATTTAAAAGTGCTTTAAAAAAAATCTCTAAAATGCATGGAAACCTCCCCCTTTGTGCTTAAGTAGCCATCTGAGGCCACACAGAAATGGTCATGGTGTGGTTAAGTCTCCCATTAAACCAGCCTTGCAGAGGCCATCTTGTGCTAAATGTCCAATGTGTTTGTCCCACCGTGATGGATTAAACAGATGACATGGAGCTGCGAGCCTGCAGAGGGTGCTTCATTAGGCTAAACCCCTCACAATCTCACCCATGCCATAAGTAGCTCTGACAAAAGGTTAGAAGCACAAAGATTTAGGCGCTCCTTCAGGATGTGAACTTATTACCCATCTCAGGAGAGAAATGCAGTAAGAACATAATACTTCCTAGAACAGCAGCAGGTCAGCCAGCACGGCCTTGGGTGTTATGGTGAAATCTTAACCCCAGTGAGTGCAGAAGGAATGTTTCCAATAATAAACTCAGAAAATGGGTTCAGTAGAGGAGCTGATGCTGGTTTCCTCATCTCTAGAGATCTTTTCCCCTTGCATGTAATCGCATACAGCAGATTGCACTGCCAGTTCGCAGCTCCATTCTTTCCTCTATTACTGATCTCTGGTACTAGGAAAGGAGAAAGATAAATATTGATTTTCAAGGGGGTGGTTTGCATCTTTCATACAGCCTGTCACTGTCCTTTCCAACATGTTTCATCATATGATCTGACACCTGCCCAGAAATAGACCTGCTTGCTCCCATGTGTCAGATAGGGCATTAACACAGACAGAGACTTTTAAGAGAAGAAAAGAAAAAAACACTGAGGAAAAGGAATGATGAATGCTACAGACCTAGCAGAATCCATTCAGTCAGTCCATTAAATTCTTATCAAATCTCATCAGGGAGGAGATTAACCACTTCAGAAATCACAGCTGAAGAGTCTGAGTTACTATCACTCTCTTTTGAGAATCAAGGCACGATGTTAGTCTTTGTATGTGGGAGAGGACTGTACATATTGCCCACCCAGATCCAATTGATGACCCATCTAGTCCAGTATTCTCTCTCTCATACTTCCCAGATATTCAGATGCAACCCCTTTTAATGCTGGTAATTTTTAAATAGAATGTCCGTAAGATCTTTTTTTCCCCTTAAAAATTAATTTGTTTCCAGAAAAAGAATCTTCCCAATGAGGTGCCACAGAAGCATCGTTACCATCACTCCTTTCCAGCAGCTCTGCAAAAGCTTAGTATGGAAATAACAAGGTACAGAAGGTGGTAAGGAAACATTACTTGTTCATTACAAAAGAAGGTTTGGACTTCTAAAATTTTCTTCTTGAACAACAATTTGAGGTAGCCAGCTGTTACTGTATACTTCCTTACGTCTTGCTTTTAGTTTGCCTGGAGTTTAAGAATTATTCTAGTCAGTCCTACTGAACACCACAAATCATTCGGTTTCACCCAGAAAATTTGTGTTGTGTCCAAACAAGTTCACAAAGTCATTTTATTACTCAATGGACTCAGCTTCACACCAATGCAACAGATGAGACCAGTGCTTACCCTGAACCCTTAAGAGGCTTATGGGGATGTGAGGGACAGGTAAAGTGTATCCAGACAACCTTACCAAACATATGATATAAACAAAGGCAATCAAAAAGCTTCTTAGCCTTCACAACCCTAAATCAGGTGATCAATAATCATTTAACACTAGTCAGCCATCTGAAAATTAAAATTCTCTGTAACCTCTCAACACATGGGGCTATGCTGTTAATTATCTCATCTTTGACAATAGCTAATATTTCATTCTCCAGAGGGAAAAAAAAAAACAACCACAACACTTTTCAACAGAACTTTTCTGGATCTAGAGATGGATAAGGGAACCATTATTAAACTGTAGAGAATGAGGTTTAATTTTAATTGCTAACTTTAAGCAAACTGTTGTTTGGCATGTTGAGTGCTTATACAGGTGCCCTGGTCTTTGTTAATGCCCATGAAGGTAGGGGATGAAACCGACAGATTTTAAAAGCAAAGGGACTATCCCAATCACCCTCCCTTTCTTCCCTCCCCTTTCTGCCCTGGAGATACTCATGCAAACACAACCACACAGAACATAAAAATTTTCTTTTAAATAAATTACCTTCAAATTATATCAGATCTGATTCTAAAGTCCCTATTGGTGACTGCACCATCTCCCTCAGTAAGATGTTTGGAGTTTAGTTGCATTGCTACTCCTATGCTGCTAGGAGACATCATCTTATTTCAAGTTTAATTTTTTGTACCTTTAATTTCCAGCACTGTATTTTGTTATGTCTTTGCCACCAGACTTAAAAAACCCTCCAATAGCACATGGTTTCAACTTCCTTCTCTACAAATGGAAAAACTAAGCTACTCTGAATTCAAATAATGTTTTGAGCATCCTTTGAATTCTCATTTTATTTTAATGTTCTTCAATACTTATCATTAGACCTGGATAAAATGTTGCATAGAAAGGCAAGATCATTCCCCTCCTTATGCTCAAAGTTACACTTATTTTAATCCCAGGCTTGAAAAAATCTTTTTGTTGCAAAATTACAAAAATGTTTTCTCAAAATTCTTTATGTTACTCTCACTTCTGAAATACAGATAAATTGCATCTTTGTATCATAAGTACTTTTGAAAAATCAAAAATTACTATAAAGTCACTCATTGACTCTTTTCTGTTTGTTTGTTTGAGACAATTTTTTTTGTTGTAATATTTTCCCTACTAGGCACAAGGGTGAATGTGCAACTATTAATAGTCTTTTTACAACATTCTACATATTACCTTTTTTGTTATTATTTTCTAAAAAATTACAAATATGATCCAACCACACTGAATGAATGTATACACATCAATATATAGACATTATTACAGGTATAACATACTGTACAATTCTTCACTTATATTTTAAAATGTCATTGCAGGATATAGAGATTAAAAAACATAAAATGTAATCTAATAATTTTAAAGACTCTCTCTGGAACAAATACTCCAAATTTAAAGACTCCAAGAAATTATGAGTCCATTATCTGTCCAGTCCAGATAATAGCAAAAGATTATCTTTAACTCCAATACCTCCTTAATTCTTGCTGGATTGGCTGACAGATGGTATAAACGCAGCTTTTATTTCTGATATTTTTGCGACTTTTTGAAAGTCAAAGTTCTTCAGAGAAAACATCTTCCATAATTATATATCCATGGGTATTTTCACATATACAGAAACAAACAACAGAATTAATATATCTGAAGAGCAAGATTTATCTTCCCTAAATTAGTATTCTAAAAGTTAGTGACTTGGTCTAAATTGACTGGTTAGTGCATAGCACCCAAAAGACAGGCATACATCTAGTTTATTCATTCACACCTCAGTTAGTTAATGATTCACACCATCTGCTTCTATGACTGTTACCTCCTGGAATTTTCACCTCTCAGTGTGCCCAGAGGAGATGACCAGTTGCTTAGTTTTGAGGTAGCTAACATTTCAGCGTACACATCCCAATAACACTTTTCTAAGATGTAAGGGTAAATGAAACAGGGGTGCAGGCAGGTGTGTTCTGCAAACAGCTGTTTCTGCTGAGAGGGTCACTACTTGCCAGATGTTGCCCCTCTGTTGGACACAGTCTTTTGCCAGCTTGCTGATAATGCTCCTGTGCGCAGTTCAGGTGAAACAAGTTGGATTGCTTAGATGAGCTATTTAAAATGTCTAATCTTATTTTGAGTGAAATGTGTTAGGCATCCCCAGGGTTGGAGGAGCTAGTTTAATTTAGGCAGTTTAGAAAGTAAATCCTGAATAACTCAGCACATTTTGACTGAAAAGGGGTGCATAAGCAGCACAGCTAAGTGATCAGTCACTGTTATATTCCCATTTTAGTTGCAAATGAGACAGAATAAAGACAGAGGAAACTTATCGTTGGCAATAAAGCGACATTGGTAATGTACCTCACACCTGTGAACTCTTCATCTCCCTAGTCTTACAGAGGTCAAACATTTATTAGAGCACTCAGGCACAGAGCTGACGCTCACAGCAGTTCAGTGTTTATTTACTATTAACAAGGTCAGGAATTTGGTCCTTCCTTTATTACCTCCTTTCTGTAAATCCCTAGCCTTCATAAACCTCATCAGAATTAAGGAAGTCTAGCATCATGTGGGTTTGTATCTCTCATCTGGATTCTCTGGCATTTTGTATGTTTCAAGTGTCAGTCAAGGTATTCTCAACCCCTCCCTCACACATGGACCCTCAGGTGTCAGATTAGACACTCCCCTCCAGAGGTGGCACCATTAAGGTCTCCCTTTCCTCCTTCAGAGACCTGGTCCCTGCCTCTCTGAGGCCATCACATCCTGTTGCTGATTTATTCAAAGAGCTTTGGGGTGTGAGAGCTGTGGAGACAGTTACATATCTAAATACTCCCAAAAGAATGATCATATATGTTTTGTTCTCTTATGAAAGTCCAGATGCATCACCACAAAATTAATACACTTTACTAAGAGCAAGAGAAGCTGCTAGAAACTTCCATTAAGTCTGATAGAGCTCATGCCAGCTGGCTCCAAGATGGACCTGCCACTGGCCAAGGCCAAGCCCATCAGCGACAGTGGTAGCACCTCTGGGATAATATATTTAAGAAGGGGAAAAAAAAAACCTGGGTAACACCAACAGCAGTCAGAAGAGAGGTGTGAGAATACGTGAGAGGAACAACTCTGCAAACACCAAGGTCAGTGCAGAAGGAGGGGGAAAAGGTGCTCCAGGCACTGGAGCGAAGATTCCCTTGCAGCCTGTGGTGAAGACCAGGGGCAGGCTGTGCCCCTGCCACCCATGGAGGTCCACACTGGAGCATATACCCACCTGAAGCCCATGGAGGACCCCATGCCAGAGCAGGTAGATGCCTGAAGGAGGCTATGACCTCATGGGAACCCTGCGCTGGAGCAGGCTCCTGGCAGGACCTGTGGCCCTGTGGACAGAGGAGCCCACGCTGGAGCAGTCTGCTCCTGAAGGACTGCACCCGGTGGAAAGGACCCACGCTGGAGCAGGGGAAGAGTGTGAGGAGTCCTCCCCCTGAGGAGGGAGGAGAGGCAGAGACGATGTGTGGTGAACCGACCCCAACCCCCATTCTTCGTTCCCCTACGCCACTGGTGGGGATGAGGTAGAGAAAATTGGGAGTAAAGTTAAGCCCAGGAAGAAGGGAGGGGTGGGGGGAAGATGTTTTAAGATTCAGTTTTTATTTCTCATTATCCTACTCTGATTTTATTGGTTAATAAGCTGAGTCTAGTTTGGCTGTGATAGTAATTAGTGAATGATCTCTCCCTGTTCTTATCTTGACACACTGTCCAGCTGAGGAGGGAGAGTGATAGAGCAGCTTTGGTGGGCACCTGGCATCCATCCAGGGTCAACCCACCACAGCAAGAATTTAAGTTGTTTGCATGAAAGTGATAAAAAATGTACATGATCCTTTGAACTAGCTGCAAGCATGGCATAAGCCTCTGCCTTTGTAGTGACATATTTTATTGGAAAAAAAACATTCATCTTTTAATCTAGGTGTGTTTTTTTCAGAGGTTGTGGGTTTGGGTTTTGGTTTTTTTTTTTTAGATCTTAGTGTGTGTAGCACTGCTTGCAAAAGATTAGTGTGTACTTTGCATTTTATTATTCTGTACAGATCAGCAACATTATCAGAAATATCTCTGGGGAAATACTACAAATTATGAAAGGACTGAAAGCATTTTTTTAGTTTTACATTAACACTCATTTAAACTCTAATCCTTTAATGATGTTATACCATTAAAAGCCTTTCACTTCATGGAATTCAGGAAAGACAATACTGCAAGAGATTCGTTATAAACAAATGTTTGACTCCATCCTTTGCAGCACTATGCAGTATGTCTCCACTAGGTCTCACCTAGAAGTGAATAGTGCTCCTAAAGTGATTATTGTTCCCCAATGATTATACATAAAATCTAGAAGAAGAGAGGAGCCTCAGCCATAGAGTCCTGAAAAACAATCACTTTTGTACATAGGCAAAGATTTAACAGAAAGGTAATCTCTGAAGAAGTTTTATTTTAGTCTGAAGTCACATGAGCATTTTAGTATCAGCTGTGAAACTGATTATCAACTCTTAAATTTTTGCCTGATCTTATGTTTATGTGTGTTTGTTATGCAGGTTAATGAGTACAAAGGACATGTCTATCCTGCCAAAACAGGTAGTGAGCCTGGACACAGGAGCTCTGATCATCCACTTTGCTAGTTCTTATCTCCCTTGCTGCTTTGGGCTGCTCTGGTTAGCCCTCTCAAAGACAATTTCAGTTTATGGTCCTGGAAATAATTCACTCTGGGGACAGATCCCAAAAGCCAGCGTGGAAGAAGCAAGTGACAGAAGCAGAGTATGACTCTGTACAAACCAGCAGGGTTTGCCCCTATATGCTCTTATGTCACACTGGACCTCATGCCATACCACCCCTCAATTTCATACTATAGGAATATCACTGCTACACATTCTTACATTACATCAGAAACCTTGACCTAAAAAAAAAAAAAAAAATCCACAAAAAATAGTCTGACCAGAGGGAAATCCCAGAAGGAAACTCAGAACTAATTGCAAGGCAACTGAGCATAGAAGAGGCTAGCTGGCAGCAAAGTGCACACAAGCTCGTTTGTACCTCTTGGCTTCTGAGCCAGGGATCTTTTCCTGGTGATAATTTGTTTCTCAGTGTAGATGCAAGCATTGGAAATGTGCCTGATAACACCAGTAAGGATGAAGATCTCCACAAATTTTACCCCAGTGCACAGGAAGCAAAGGTCTGCTGTGTGGAGGAACCGTGCCTCAGGGTCAAGCCTGTACGTCTCTGAAGACCTTGGAAGAAGAAATCCTGTATTTCCTTCTATTTTCTGCACAAGGAGGATCTTGTCTACAGTGCCTCTGAGCAAAAGCCTCAGGCCCATAGAGGATTTGCAGATCCCTATTGATCCTTTTCAGGGTGCAAATATATTTAGCTGTTCAATGTTCTTTTCTTTACTGGTAACAGAGGGAATGTAACTTGTACCGAACTGGGATAACTGGGAATTGTTATTCCATTCATGCTCTGATTCTATGCATTGGGAAAATTCATATTTGTGCAACAGATCTCACAGTCTTTACGTTTGCTAAGAATCTAAGGTTGGGTTTGGTTTTTTTTATATTTAGTGTGGGATTCTAAGTCTCTAAGTCTCTCTAGCCTACAATCATGTATTATAATCAAGCTGTCAAATGTTTTCCTACAAGCTGTGGTAATTTGGGAAATCTTTCTATACACCATTTGTGGTCTCCAACTGATATCATTCTATTAAATTGACATATTATGAAATTACAGTGTACGGATGTGACTTTTGATGCTGCGATACATGCTCTTGCTTTCCTCAGCAGGGCAGCCCACATGGATTTGTGTGCCCAGGCACTGAGCAATAGGGTCCTGACTCTACAGAAGGGTGTCAGATGTGAGCTGTGCACTTGGGGTGAACGTGCCTCAGAGCCCAGAGCTAGAAGCAGTGCTAGCACTGTGCTCAGGCTCCAGAGATTTACAGCGTATGAGATCCCATAAAATGTAATGCTAACACAACCGTCTGGAGAGCATCCAGTCAGGGAGAGAGCTCTCCTGGAGCTATGTGCCTGACACAAGCCAGAATCAAACTGTGCATACTAATTTTGTTAGAATGTGGGTTTGTTTTTGTGTTTGTTTTTTTTTTACCTTATCATGTATTATTAGCACACTGCCTAAATAATTCCTTTAATTATCCTTTAGACATTGAAAAAAATGAAAGGTCCTTCAGCAAAGAGAAGACAGAACCACTTGACAGAGGTATAAACAGCAGGGCAGAACATGAGCTATTTAAGCTAAACTGTAACATAGGTACAACAAACAGGGAGGTATCAGAGAGAAAGCTTTTGCATGGAAATTACATGGACAGAATGTATGCCAATTTTCAGACGATCCTGATGAATTTAGAAAAGAGACTACAGAACCTACGGACCTGTAATGACACAGGTTTCTAGTCATGTTTCTGTGTAAACTCATTGGGGAGTTGAACTCCTTAGTTATGTTTTTGCACAGCTAATTGTACTTTTGACTCCTTTGAAGAAAGACAGCAGAGTAGTGTGCTGATAATGTTGGGGATTCTTTTGTGGGGACTCACAAACTAATCACTTCATTAGGAACAGTTTCTCCTCTCCAGTATAGCACATATCCCTCCCATTGCCTAGAACAATGAGTTGGTTGGGAAAGACACAATTGATGTATTTTCTGAATAACAAGCTATTCCTTGTTACATTTTGGAATATTTGAACACTTTCAGTTGTTCTATAAACTGACTGGAAAGTATGGTAGAACTCATAAATCTTTTTTTTTTTTTTCTTTTTTTTTTCCCTTCCAAAATATCTGAAACACATGTGTTTCCACCAGGTCTAGTGAACTCACTGGAGGCTAGTAAGAAAAGATTCTCATGAGCATGCCTGGCCCCGCTCCACAGCACACAGGCAGAAGGAGGAAAGCAAGAGGCCACGCTTTCACCCATCCATGCAGCGCTTGGGTAAAAGGGTGCAGGATGAAGTATTTGCTCTGTATAGGTGCTAGATAGAGATGAGGAGACCATACAAGCATAGCTAAATAATGTGTCCTTGAAAAAAACACTGCAGTATGCAGCTTAGCAGAGCCTTCAAATACTTCACGTGGGAAATGAAGGTGTTGCAAAATTTTCTACCACATATACTGGCAGAATCTGACCCACAGTGGGAGCTTAAGTGTATTCAAAGCATCCTATATAAAAAAATACATTTTGGGGACAATTTTCAGTCATATAATACCCGTGAACCGTAATGTACTCTTACCTAAATGTTCACAGGTTGCACATTTTATCAGCAGAAAACTGGAAAGCTCTGCAATATCTTTTTGGTCTTTAAATCCTTTAACTTCTGTATATCACTGTATTTACAGAGCACAATACTCATTTCTAAGCAGTATTTGCTTATTTAAGACCAGCTGCTTCCTGACCCAAAATGCCATTTAAACAAGTAATCCTAGCTCTCTGACAGCCTTACTATTTGCCCTTTCAGTAAACTTTTTTGTTCTTTCTGGTATGTGAGCACTTGCACTCTCACCTGCAGTTCAGATCAGCTCCCAGTACCTCAGAAGGCTACTACTTTGCTGTGAGGGGTGTGTTTGTGAAAAACCCAAACTTTTATTAGCAGTAGTGGTCCTATTCACACCCCCAATCAACCCCGAAATTGATATTCTTCATCTGATCTGCATAGGTCATCTGGCAGGTCACTGCCTCTGTTACATTACACCAGTGTTTTTCCACTAACCCAGTTAACAAGGTTAACTAGAAACGTGACAGTCAGAAGAGAGAAGCTGGACACATGGCACATATTATTTGGTTTAGAAACTAGTGAAGGTTTCTCTGTGGCAAGAACATAAGAATAAATTATTTCTGACTCAGTCAAAATAATTTTAGTTTCTTGGGTTTTTTCTGAATGTCAAAACTCTTGAGAGACCTAATCACGTCCCTCTCTACCCTCTCTACTACAGCAAACCCGTCTTGAAATAAACTGTTTGCCTGAAAGCAAAAGGAAGAAAAAAAAAAGCAAAAAGCTATTTGGCTTGCTGGCGAGACTTGAGAGAAGAGTTTTATAAATTTAACTGCCAATATACCATCTGCCTCAGCTGCTCCTTTGAGCCTAGTTCTTCTAATTGTGTCTTTAACAGATGACAAAACCCTTACATTCCTCTTGGGCACTGTAAAATAATAACAATTAAAACATGAATAATAATAATTAATGAAGCACACATGGTGCAGTCAGTCTGCAGTCTGAATAGGCTGCTTATTCCTCAGGAAGTCTGTGCATACCTAGTCCTGAGAGATAACTTTAGCAGGCGCTCCATTGGATGCCTGGAGCTGTGGCCACCAGTCTTAGGAGGGCAACTTTACTCAGTAAGTGATACACTGCAGCAAACTCTATGTTCTGCATCACTTTATGCCTTTTAGTTTCTACTGACAATAAGCAATTTTAGTGGGTGGACCACCAACCAGAGGGCTGAGCAAGCTGCATTTTAGACATGAAACTTTTTTGAGGATAGCTACCCTTTTTTCCACCTGTTATCGTCGGCACCTCCAAAGCCAAAGTGAAAAATCAGTTTGTTGCAGTTCGTAGTTGCATTCCAGTTAATTTTTTGCAGCTCTGCTAGCTTCAAGTACCATGTTACTTCACACACTCGGCAGTGGAAGTATCAGCCTTGTGTAACAGATCTGGGAAAAATCTGCTGGGAAAAACTTGATGTCACTTTTCCCAGCTGTAACATGTGCTGAGGGAACTGGGGTTATGAACTCCAATGATCCCCAGGTGATCTCTGAGTCTTTAGGATAATTGGTATATCACATAAATAAGAATAAGCCTTAGGTTTCTTTCACATGTTGTGACAGGCTGGTCCAAGTCATTTTGGCAGTGGGCTGGTGCTCAGAGTTATGGACACCCCCTTCCAGCCCATTCTGCGTGGCCTGTTTGGGCTGTGAGTGCAGCCAAGGATGGAGCTGTGTCCAGTGTTCAGGCCTGCAGCAGCAGAACCTGATGGTTAAATCTCGCCTTTGTCCTAGCACGAGTGCACAGGACACTCATGGATTTCTTCTGAAGACTTTTCTGAACCTTTAGAGGCTTTTGTTTCTTAATTTGTATTTTTAGTTTGACCCTTTCATAGGGTCCTGGAAGAATTTTTTAGGGGAAGGTTAAAACTTGTATGCAGACTGCTGGAATTGTGAGTAAGAATACCCGTAACTTGTGATTAAGTGATGGCAATAACCCATGTGCTCACAAATTCAGTCCAGTATTAATGTTTTCCATTTTGACCACAGCTGCTCAGTGAAGATCCTGGATGCTTTTCTTCTCCTTGGTGGAACAGTGGCTGTGCCCCAAAAGGCATTTTGACATTTTAGCACTGAACTCTGCTTTCAGCAAAATTACCCACCCACAACATGGAATTCTTCTCTCTCTTTTATGTGAAATTTGAAGCATGACTGCGAAACACTTAGTTTTCTGCAAAACTGAAGATACTAATTTTCCTTGCTTTCCTGATCCCTAGTTCATGTTCGGTCCTGGAGTAAGGTTCACAAATGAAAAGGATCAAAAAATATTTGTGTGTAGCTGCATGTCCATTTGGTCTCCTTTTCTGGCTAATTGAGATGTAAGCAGCCATGAAGTTAGAAATTACCATTTAAAAAATCCTATACTTATGGAGGAAATCGGATCAAATGCAACTCCAAAAGTGCCTCCAGATTACTGACACCCAGAATTTCCTCAGCTGGCATTAAAACAATGAACATTCAGGCATCGTGGTCAAATGCCTTTTCCTCACGCTTTTTGGTTTTCATGCTGACTGTAATCTGATAGTAGAGTGAAGCCCAGATAGATGATGATTATCTGCTTTCCAAGCCTACTCAGCAACTTTTGTCTGTTGCCTGAAGTAATGACTTCTAAGTGAGTTCAAAATGCTGTAAAATGCATTTTCTGTAAGAAGACCACTTCTTTTTTTATATTTATTAGAACTTATCAAATGTGTTCCCACAAAAAGCAACAGTTATTGTGAGTTGTTTGACAGCTTATTGTCAGTGAAGTGGATCAACTACGCTTCAGGATTTTTATTGTAGATTTCCTGGTTTGATAATTTGCAGAAACATATAATTTGCTTATAGACTTGTTCACCATGCAAATTTTGTTGCCACATTCATAAAGCACCAGGAGCTACATACTAAAATGCATTTCATTTAGGTCCAGGATTTGCCATGGATTTCTTATCTTCTATAGTTCTAATCTTAATGATTTCCCCTAGCTACATAAAAATGAATTGGTCTGTATCTATCTGTACTTCTCTTTATTATGTAAAGCAACTTTACATTTAGCAGAAATATTTAACAATCTTTTCTGTTAAATGATCATAATGTAATAACTACTTATTTAATCAATTTTTCTGAAGCCTTACTTGTATGGAGATGTTGGCATGAGCTGTAAGCAGATTTCTGCCTAATGTTGTACTAGAACATTTGTTTTCAAGATAACTTTCTATTTGCAGTTTTTAACGTCTCTATTTTATTTGGTGAAGCCATCATTTGCCTGCTTGCAGCCAATTTAACAGCTAGATTTCCCATAAAAACCTATGTAGAAATAGACTTAGAAAATCTTTGGAGATCACTGCTAGCATGATACCTGTATTAGAGTGTCTAAAAGCTCACTTCCTTCACTGTGATGAAGTTGCAGTAAGATACAGTATGTCTGAGACATCAACATTCATCTTCCTCTCTTCAGATAAGTGAAGCGAGGTTCACTTCACTCAGATAAATGGTTTAGCTGGCAATATTCCCCATCTCATCCAGGGCATGAAAGAAGTGACTCCCACATGCCAGCAGTAAAGAATAACTGTCTGGTAAAAATTAAAAGTAAAGAGCCCAAACAGCTTCTTCCAGGAGCCTTCACCAGTGGCTGGCCTAGGCAGGTAATAAGAATTTATAGTAACAGGCCAGGTATCCAATGGACCAGTCAGGACAATCAATCATGTGCTCCAAGCCTGTGCATTGACTGGGGGAAACAAGTCCTACTGAAGAGAATCAGCTCATAGAAGCAGAAGGAAATATAGATCCCAGGTTATTCACTGAGGGAAGCAAAGCTAGCATGGTAAGAGCACAGGGCCCATTAATTTCAAGGCAAGTCACCGAATCACTATAATGGGAAAAATTAAGAGGTTTTCTCTGGTGCTGGGAGTTAAAGCTAATCTGGAAGGAGGTAGTAAGAATATTATATAAACAAAATGTGCCAGAAGTCAGGTCTGGAATATATCTATAAAACCTTGGCCATACAAATAGCTTAGCTAATTTAGGGGACTATCTGTGTGTGGCAGTGTGTTCCTCCCCCCACCTCCACACCCCCTCGCCCCGACTTCTTCATGTAACTCTGCTCAAGCAATAGCCACCTGTGGTGGTCGTGATAGATGTGTCTGGTCGCGGTGGATGCATCCAGCTCAAAGTGGATTCAGGGGAGACAGATAATACAATACCCAAGGTGCAATGTGCCTGCCTAAGCACAGTGAAGAAACTAAAATCTGTGGTCAGTGTGCAAATATGACTATAAGCCGATCATTTTATCCCCATCCCCATAGTGAGCAGCCCAAGCGCCCTTTGAGCTCTTCTGCGTGGCCACGGGCTGCATGCTAGGATCTCCCCTTGAGCAGGGACGCCTCTCAAGGTTACTCCCTGAGGTTGAGAGATTCCTTACCACAACAGATTCTTGGTAAGAGGCTAACAGCATGCTAAACTTTGAAACCGTAGCTAAGTGATATAAAGGATTGATTGCACATATATAATCCTCTAGACATAAACCATTGACCAAATCTGGGACTAGGATTTGACCCAGCCACACCTAGACTCCTCTCTGAGGAAGGAATTCAGAAAGCAAAGGAATGATTTCTGAACCTCATGACTCAACGGGAGGGTCTCCCTGACAGTTTTATCTGACCCTGCCTTCTGAGCAGTAAATAACCAAGTGTACCTCGCCATTGAATCTTATAAACTACTGTTGCATTTATCATTGAACATTGTTAACTCACTGTTTTACATCAGTAAACTATATTTTTTTTGCTTCCCTCTCACTCCATCCATGACACTGTGGCAGGATGTTCTCTAAGGACTCCTATGAGCAGAGCCCTCAGCAGCAGCCATCATGTGGCCTCTTGTTCTACCCAGGCAGTGCAGGGGTCGGAGAGAACCATTGTAGGGCTAAACTGATCTTGACGATTTAAAGACTAGTTCAGCTAAAGTTATGCTGTTAAACAACAAACATGCTATCAATAGAAAGAAATCTTTAATTTCTGTTTCTGTAGGTTTTTGGTTTTGTTTTTTTTTTGCTTTGTTTTGTGGGATTTTTTCCTTATGTGTACTACTATGAATTTTTGTTTGATTGTCTTATATCTACTCAATCTGTGACCTAACCTATGTGCTGTAATAATGACAATACCATTTCAAATGGCTGAATAGTATTGTATCTCTTTTTCAGTCATTTACTGCAGATTATATTCTTCCTGAAATTGATCTAATGTCTCAAGCTGTTAAGAAACTATCTGAACCTTCACCTTCCTTTTTTTTCCAACTGTTTCATTAACCAAAGCAGAATGAATACACATATGGATTGCAGAAGTCCTCTAGGCTATTGGCCTATTGTTTTCATAATCTTATTTTTAAAGGTCAAAACATCCTGCAATGCAAAAGAGGTGAATGCATAGGGGAAATGAAAGATTCTTAATATTCCTTGAAGGCTGGAAGTACTGTACTTTTTTTCATCTGGGGAGAACAAATTTTGAATGCTAGTGTCACAAGCGGATTTTACACCGAACCTTTAATGCCAGCCAGGCAAGGAACTATGGCTTCTGCCTTGTTTACTAGGCCCTCCTGGATAAGAGCTGGCTGCAGAAGGACTCCTGTGCTTTCTAGTAATGCTGAGGAAATCCCCCCCTGCCTGGAGGGGGAGGCATCCTCTGGAAGCATCCTGCATCGGCATGCAACCTGCAGAGGGGCAGCGCTGCAGAGCACAGCTTGGGCAGCTGCCCATGACAGGCTATCATTCAGTGGCCCCGACGAAGAGGAAAAGACTCAGCAGGAGAAAACAGGCAAATGAGAGAATGAGAGGTCAAATATTTACAGCACAGCTGTAAGACAAGAGGTCTGAAATCCTAGGGCAAATGGTAACAGGGTGGCAGGGAAAACAAAGTATGGGGTAAAGTATAAATACACAATAATTCACTGTGGATTGCCATGCAAAATGGTATCAAATAGCATGATTTGCCATGCTAATAATTCATGGGTACAAGTTACAGTTACCATCACTTCAGACTTTTGCATCTAGTTACAAAAATAGGTTTTAAAACTTTCAGAAATCTAGATTCCAGGTCACCATACAGGCTCTTGCCAAGTACTTCATATAGGATTTCAAAAGGAAATGGATCAGAGATTTACAAATGCTTTCTTCCAAAAGTAAAAAGTATTAATTAAGATTTGTTATGTCTAGAAACATTTCTAGATAAGAGGTGAAATTAATCTTTTCTTTTAGTTCACATAAATTAACAGGTAGTTATATGATGTGTTGAAGCTGGATGCATCCTTTGTTTTAGTTACCATACAAAATTTCAATCACATATTTAAACGGATTTTTAAAAGAATAAAGCTACAAAATGTCTCTGCCAGTATAAAAGAAAAAAAATCTTGCAACTTCTTATTTGAAAGCAAAAAGTTCTCTGCTGGTTTTCAACCCAAAGAAACAAAAGTAAATTCATATCCAAGAAACCAAAGATTGAACTCTGGGGGGAAAAAAAAAGCAATTGGATCAAAAGTTTTATAGCCCAGAAAATATATATTATATATATAAATCTAAAAAATAAAATAGCTCTAGCCTTTATACTGATGATTTCATCTTCTGGTATATAATCTAGACCTACACCTAGCAATCAAGCTTCATGATCATTGTTGTGCAAAGGAAGATGTAGGAAAGGTAACCCCAGCCTGTGAAAGCTTGTCACTAAGTAGGACTCAACTGGATGAGGATCCCACACAAATCCAGCCCAATGGACACCAACTGCTGAACAACTCCAATTTTAATACTTAAGCTTGTCTGGAGAAATGACTGGAATTTGTGTCAATGGCTTTACTGAAGAAACTTTTTTGCCTCTAAATGAATGGGGAAAAACAAAATTAAGCTATCACTGGAAAGCAAAAATAAGAAAACATCTATTTTTATTTGCAAGGGGTTTGAGTTTTCCTCTAAAGAACTTGGGCACTCCAGCAGGATCAAAAGATTTGGGATGGAAGTGGTACTCAGGGCTGGTGGGACCTTCTGTCAGGCTAAGTGTGAATCTCCCTCAGACAAATGCTCTCCTCTCCACATCAGAAGTGTCAAGGTGATTTGTGTCACCTCTACAAAGGTGAAGATAAGCTTTCCTGACCACTGCAGGCTGAACTGTCAGACACACTCTGCAGTTATTTTGACATATCTGTATTCTGTCCTCATTCCTGAAGTTGAAAGCAAATACTAAGTTAGTAGTTTTGCTTCATTAGCAACACTTAGAGAAATCTAAACTGACCTCTTAGACATAAAATGCTTTTCATAAAGGATAGCAAAGTGCCTTCTTTTTAGCAGCTCAGTCAGGGCTTGAACAGTTTTCAGAGGACATTGATATTCTAGGTATTAATTTAAAAAAAAAAAAAAAGGCAGAAAAAAACCCATAGTCTGACAACGGATTTCTTTGAGGGGTGGAATTTTCTCTGAAATTCATACTTTGGGAGCAAATCTATATTTCGCAAGCAACTATGCAGTTGATTTAATTAAGTTAAAATCCACTCAGCTCTCATTCAGGAAAAAATCTGATTGTAGTGCTGCTTTTTATAACATTTTTTAGATAGATAGCTTCCTAAAATGGATCAGAAGATTATGAAAGAACCAAGATACTGTAAAATGGGATCAGAATATAGATTATTTAAAAATAATCACATGTAGCACTTGCAAGTTTTTATAGTGCTTGGCTAAGAATACCTGCTAAATACTAACAGCCCATTTTTTCAGGTAAAACATTCAACACTCAACAGTCACAGACGAAAAATTTAAAGTCTGTTATTTAAAGAGATAAGTGTTGAAACACACATACACATGACTTCGCCAGCCAAAACCACATAGCAGTTTGCCTCCTTCCAAGTCGATCACCAACCTCTGCTTTTTACTGACTGAAATTATTGTTTTGTAGGACGCATTAGTTTGTAAGTTAGTTTAAACGCAATATTATGTTCTGCCTTTGCAGTACTGCAGCTATGTCTGTATTAGCAAATTAACTAATACAAGAGCTCAGATTTGAGTCCTCTGACTTGATCAACTATTGATAGAAGAGTCTTGACGGGCTCTTAAATTAAACAAATACTACTCTCCCAAGCAACTTCTGTGCAAGGTTCAGGAATGAGCGCATGCAAGGGACTGTTCCCAGTAATTATTTTGCCTGCCACCACTCTGTTTTGGAGGCTAACGGAATTTAATTGTATGGACACAGACCATTTCACACCAGCTGGTCTTGCTGCCAGAGACTAGGTTTCAGCCTGTTTAGCTTATTGGTTAGACTAGCAAACTTGTTAAACTACATCAGTGAAAAGATTAATACTGTGATCTGAGTTAAAACTTTCCTGGCTGAGGATATAAAAGGACACATAAGAATGCATTTCTTCAAAACCCACTTTCTTTTTTGCATGTTGGTGACAGACTGAACCTTGTCATACCCATACAAAAAGTCTTGCTGAAATAAAGGTGTCTCTGCTGTTTGCCTTAAGAAGAAAAATCTTTTAAAAAGCAAGGAAATCTGAAAAGCCATCTAAAAAAAGATGTCTGTGTGGTTCAAAGCAGCGACATTTTAACATTCTCTGTATTTTTAAACCCAATGGGTGAATTAACAGAAGACTTCCAAAAGTAAAAATGTTCCCTTCACATCTGTTGTTTACAGTGACAGATCCTAGCCTACATCTGCAAGAAGCTCAGGAGAAAATTCACAGCACATGTGGAGGTGGATGCCTTGAAAGTTTGTTTGTCCCCATCTCCGTGTCCCACCAAAAGCAGCCCACATTGCCCAGGATCTCGCCGAGAGCAGGGCAGCCTTTGCAGGTCTCTGCAGAAACTCTCACCAGTCCCAGAGTTTCGGCTGTGCCTCCATGCTGTGGTCCAGATGGATGTACAGCTCTTAACTCCTTTCTTGGAAGAGGGATTGAGGACAGCAGTACACATACGCAGCTTCCTTCTGCTTATATGTAGAAAGGAACATTCCAGGCCTGGGTAAAGTCCTTCTAGAGCCATTTTATGCTGCTCAGCACTTTCCCTCGCTTTAAATAGAAATAACTAGTAAATAACAAAGCAGTAAAGTATTGGCTGCTTCTGTAACTGCTGAAAAGCATCAACTACTAATAGCTAATAGCTCCCATTCTGCTACTTACCCTTGTTTATCTACACTGAGGGGAAACACCTCATTTTCAGAAAGAATCATGCAAAAGTTGCATGAGTTACGAATGAGACTACTTTTCACCAAAAAAATTTTGCAGTTTAAAAGTCTCATACACTGTTTTCTACAAATAATTATAAGTGCAGTTAAGCACTCAGCTATGTATTTTTCTACATATATATATTTATATACACACATCTATATAGCTTCTCAAGCACATAACATATATACACATATAAATATACACATACCATACACACATACCATGGAGATAGATATAAAATGCATATATAATGCATAATTAGTGCATTCATATATATAAATAATGCACAACTAGTGCGCATTAATGCACAATTATATATGCATATATATGCACTAATTGGCATGTAATTAGATGTCTAAGTAGTGATACTGGTGCTCACAGGTTCAAGAAAACATACATATTCAGAGAATTACTTACCTCTAAATGGTTATTTTCTAGAAACAAGGCAACTTGTTTCTAGAAAAGTGAAAAGATCAAAAATGCATCTGCAGTCATTCAAGCTCATTTTGAAATTATAATCCAACTAATAAAAAGTAGGACTTGTATATTACATGTCCACAAAATTTGTCAACATCTTCGTATCTTACCTGAAATAGTCTAGCTACATGCTTTTAAGCCTACTTATGTATTTCTCACTGTATACATACTTGAGAGAAAATTTCCAAATTAAAACATCCTGACATTTATTATATATATGTTACCTTTATGAAGCTTACAGTTTCTGTACAGGAAAGCAAAAATTGGCTTTATAAAATAAAATAATTTACTTCCCAAAAATCTACATGAAAAAATATGGGTTTAATTATCAATTTAGGTTTTGACACACTGCAGGTAACAATTTTGATATTTGTTTTAAACTGTTTGGTTTTTTAATTTGAATTTCACAGAATAGTAATTTCTTAAACAGGTAATATAGAGACACAGAATTGAAAAGTGTTAGCTCTATAAACAAACTAAATAAGCCACAATTAGGTTTAAATTCCTCTTACACCCAAGGGATTATGAAATAACACATGGGAGACCTAAACTGAGTGAGAGAAAATAAATAATCTAATAATGTCCTGGTTAACTTGCTAACAACTTTTACCATTTAAAAGAATATCGTGCCATGCTTAAACTGGCTGATTAATGATTGACGCTGTAACATTTTAAAGCTGACTAATTGATCTACCAGGATTTTACAGCCCTTGTCATACCTTACTCCTTTGTTGGGCTGGGGAAAAATGTAACTTGGCAAGTTTCTTAAAGATCCAGAACACAGATCAGAAGAGTTTATTAAGGTTGAGTTACATATCTTCCTCCATATATATACATGTACATATATGACAAGTAACATAATATTTATAAAAACTGGTCTGAAATTGAATGAAAGATGTTTAGCTCAGTTAACAAACTGTATGTTTCATATGCTTTTGTTTGGATCCATCACAGAATATTATGCTAATTTAGCAATCTAACCTGAAATTCAAGTGATAAATATGTCAGCTAATATCAGTATGATCTAGACCAAGCATTCATTATTCACGGAGAGAAAACCAGAGGTGAATATGGAAGATCTTTGTTGTTAACTAGCACCAAAAAACAACTTCTATTGCACTCTTTAACAGCAGTTGACTCCAGAAGAAATTCACAGTTCCTGATTCGTCTCTGATCTACCTTCTTTTGAAGAGTTCACATCTTGAAATTTCAAATCTTTGTTGTGACTCATTATTTTAGCTTTAAGTCTAAGCTATCAGTTTCATATTCAAGACTTAATATATTTTAAAACGTAGCTTTTACTCTTGCATTCAGAAATCTTATTTAGTGGAAGCTTGAAATGTGATGTTCTTTTTCCTAAGGCAGTATTTGTTACTTTAATGCTGGAATTCTATCCATTGAGATAGAATTGTGAGTTGAAATATTGCAGACTTTCAAAGTGTTTTACTACAAATTCTGGAAGAAATTACCTAAACTATGGAATTAATTTTGCATAAGAAATATGACGTGACAAGCAGCCATATGATTTTTTTTTCATATATAGGCATCCTAAAAAGAATTAAAAGCATTTATTAGAAAGTCAAGCTCAAATGCAAGAAAAACATGATGAAAACTAGTATTTTAGATTATTCTTTATATTTCATTTTGACCTTGAATATTTATAGCATTATCAATATTATTATAGCATTACATAGTTGTGTGTGTGTGTGTGTGCGCGCGCATCTGTGTGTTTGTAAATAACATGTATCATTGTATCATATATATATGCACATACATAGCACATTTTATTAAGTGTAACAGTTCATATTAATTATGTGATATTCTCTACTTGTAAACTATGGTCTAATACTGCTATATTTGTTAACTATTCTGCATCTCAGAGCAGGGTAATAAAGAAAAGGTACTCAGTGCAGGGCTGCTGGAATGTGTTCAGTGGTTTGGTGTGTGGACAGCCACAAGCAAGAAGTTTCAGAAAGGTGCTAATCAAGAAAAAGTGAAGTACGACAAAACATCTTTCTACAACATATGCATAAGTTACGTCTTATCCATAGCAAGTTTTATTTATAGTAAGTGTTTGAAGATCATGAGGGGGGTCTATAAGTTACAGAGCTAAGTATATCAAACACTTATGTAGTTGCACAGCGGAATGTGTTTGAAATTGTTAAGGTTCCTGGCTCTACTGCAAGTCTAGCTCCTCTTTTGGATCCTGCTTCTTATGACCAGCATCCAGACACATCTTCAGAATAATGAGGCCACAGCTACCCTTTGTTTAATTTAGGAGTCAGCTCAGAGCTTGATTCTGACCTGAAAAAAAAGAGCGAAAAATGAGTGAAGTGCCAAAGCAGTGGCTGAAATAGACTGATTCCTGCTTATGGTTCCTGATCTGCATTTTATATATTAACACCTTAATCTCTTGAGTGTGTGGAGTGTGTATATTCCTGCTATCAGATTGGTCAAGAAACGTACATGGTTAAGCTGACTGCAAAATAATTGATATAAGAGATAATCGTGAAGAAAGACTGAAATGGAGGCTTTGATCAGATGTTACAATAAATCCAGATTTACTGGACCACAAATTGCTGAGGACTCATGGGAAAAGTAGCCAACTGGGTCAAATTTGTTTGAGAAAATGTGTGGTAATAACTTTGAGTAGACAGATTTTCTTAAATTGTCCATCGCATTATCATGCTTAGACTGATAGCACACCCTGCAGCTAGTATATATCTTTTTCCTGTCTATTGCTTGTTCCTTTTCCTTTTTCTAAGCCCAGAACCTGCAAGCAGATGCTGGCCCATGCCATGTCCCTGTTTGCCAGAATCACTTCAGGGTTAGGCCTTCCTTCACCCACCACCACATTCCCTGAGCCAGAACCACAACTCAGAACAACCTTTTCTTCCTGGTACTCAGTCAAACCCCTCATATGACATTTCAAAATACTTAAAAAATAACTCCTTTTATTTTTATTCCAGACTCTCTGTCTCTTGACCATTCTGACACCAAAGAGCTTTACTCACCCACATCAAATGGCAACCAGAGTTACACCTCACCTTTCGTCTGGTCCTGACAGAGAGTTAGGATGCTAACTGCTCCGAGACTGATGGCACTCTGCAATTTCTGTTTTTCATGTCCCCCACTGGACCCCTACAGAAGCACTGAACCTGTTAGAAAGAGAGGGAGGCAGTCCAGTAATCATATACTCAAGAGAACAATAGTCTCTTCTATTTTCTTCACAAAATCTCAGATACTAAGTGTGAATTCTGAAGCCAGGCTGACAGGTGTACCATTTTCAATAGCTAAGACAGAAAAAGTAAACTGGAGGAGGTTTGTGATAGAATGGGTGACTGCAAAGCAAAACAGAGCCTTGGAAGAGGAAATATGAACAAAACACCCAATGTAATGAGGTATAATTTGCTGTCATGTAGGAAGTAGTCTGCAAGTGCACAGTCCACTGTACAGAAGGAGCAGGAACTTTTGAAAGCAATGCTGAATCACAGCTGATTCTAGCAAGTGCAACATCTGTAATTAGTTAGTGTTCTGCAAAGTTGAGCTGTGCTCAAAGTTTTGGTTTTCATTTTACATTTTCAATAAAGTTTTGCTCCTCTCTTTCATTTGCCTGACAACTTTACCTTGATATCTCTAGAGGAACAGATCTGTTAGCAGGGTGGGAAAATGAAAGACTGTGGGATGTCAGGAAAGGAGCCTGGAAAGTCAGGAAAGGCTGGAGGCAGATAGCAAAAAGCAAAGATAGGAAGAGAAGATAGAGCCTATGAGGGATTATTTATTTCAAATTAATAAGTGCACACATTCATAAAGGGCAACCAGGTTTTTTGCACAAAATTTTCAACAGACCGTCAAACATGATTTAACTTTCCTGGGTGACATGGGAGAAATGAGGAAAAAAAAGTGTATAGACTGTTCTTTGAATTTGCCTTTTTCTCACTCCCAAAATTCAACTGCATACTCTTCCATAGTCTAGAAAATAGAGGTCACCTTAGGTAACGATGCCATTTACAGACTGCTGAGATTTATGCTCTATAAGCACCTCTTTCACTTCAGAAACCATCGATGGAGAACTATGCAGACTTTCTTTTACTTTTCTCTGTATGAAAGACCTTAGACAGTAAGAGACAGGAGAAAGATGGAGTAAGCTTAAGGAGGCAGGACTAGTCATATCATTGTAGCAACACCTCAATGAGACCTGATGGAAGGTGAAGGTAATTTTATTTTATAAAAACACTGAAACAAAATTGATTTCATGCACTCAGTTACACAGTCATACTCACATTCTCACAACCACCATGAAGACATCTGCCCATGCTGCAGACACCAAGAGCTTTGAGCCCCAGAAGTCTGCCCAGGTTTCTTTGTGACTGCAGAGGGGACAAGGGATGCCAGTTATTGAGTCCTCCTGATGTTTTCTGGGTCTTGCTTAGGTATGCAACCCCATGCTGGCTTTAGGTCTGCCTTTTGTATCCTTATATGGGCTGAATGTGACTCCAGTCGGGGAGTCATTAGGGTTTACTCACTGTCCTTTGCCTACTTAACCTAGGTGTATTTTGGCTCCTACCCTGTCCCCTGTCTTCCTCCATCACCTTTTAATGGTTTGAATCTATTTAGTATTGGCTTATGCTATTCCTTGTTTTAGGCTTTCCCTGTTCTTAGGCTGCTATTTTCAGAGCTGAGTGTCCTGAGAAGCAGCACATACATGTGCTAAAGTCTTGGTGACATCCTATGCAAGATGCCATTGGGACCTGTCCTGCTCACAGCCCTTTTCCTGCCCTATGTTCCTTCTGGTGCTTCCCTAGCCAGACATTTCCCTTCTTTCTTCATTCAGAATGGTCTTAAGGTTTCTATGACAATTTTATACATTAACTTGCATTGTTTCAAGAACCCTTTTGTACTTTTTTGACATATCCCCAGACACAGAAGTAGTGTAGAGAACAGACTCAAGCTCTGGAAGTTTTTTTTTTGTTTACTAGAAGATTCACTGCAGCTCCTTGCAGACCAGTATTGGCTATTTCACTCTGCTTTTTCAACAGTTAAAATGGTTCAAACACTGAGTGAAATTGAATTAAATCTGACATCTTTTTTAGCCTGAGTTATTCAATAGTTTTGCTTCAGTTAATAATAAAGGAGCTACAGTCTAAAATTATCTCAGGTATGTGATCCTCACCCTTTTGGCACAGTAGTGATTGCTCAGTAAATTACTCTTAAACCCAACTATGTATGGAATGACATGGACAACAACAGAGAAAAAATCTGAGAACAGGAAACATCAGATTTCTGAATTGTCTCATTAAGAAACAGCCTCTAGATTTATTTCAAATCTTGTTTGAAGTTTTCCTTCATGCAAAATCTTCTGTGAGAAGTAGTTAAAGGGAGCTTTTAGCTTAACAGCTTAGACATGGAACTAACCTTTACTGCAATTTCATAATTTACCAAATTGGCAGTCAGAAAGTCTACCGACTTAGCAAGCAGCAGTGATAGAGTTGTACAGTTTGTGTTTCACTGACAGCTTTGTACTTGAAGTATAATTTATACATGTTGTTTAAAAAATACATGTAAAGGGCCAGAGGTTATCTGGCAAAGCTCCTGATGAGCTTGTTTCATGTGAAGAGCTGCCAGAGTAGCAACCATTAAATGCAGTAATTGATGTGCTACATCCTTAGTACTTACAAAACAATGCTTTACTTCCAAATGTCCCTATAATATTCTACTTATTTTCTTTGGTATTGATCATCAATCTCCATACTTCATATAAAAATTAATATGTAGTCCACATACTCCTGATTAAACCACTTATATTTTGATCTTTCCCTTACCTACTTCTCTCTCACCCATCTTTATTTTTTTTGACCTGACTTCTTCACAGTCCTTTTTTACAGAAAGCTCCATTAGAAATATAATACAGAGACTGATGGTGAAGCCTGTGAGTACATCTTTAAAGTCTAAACCCCTCATCACTTCAGTAATGTGGTTAGCCTTTGAAGGTTTATTAGGCCTCAGACACAAAGTCTGATCACTTTCACAGTTTTCCCACTTGGCAGCCATTGACTGTTAACACATCTTTGAAACAGTTACTTAAGAAACTTGTGTTTTATTGGTTTAAACACTTTCAACATAGTAAGAGTGAGAGTATGATTGCAGACAAAAGGAGCTCAACTACTTTTTTACTGAATATTTTTGTCTCCATTTGATGAGTTCTTCCTGCAATAATAACTTGGAGCAATGCCATCTGATTTAAGTATTTAAATGACAGACCAGAATAACAAAAGGATTGGTTTGGGTTCTATCAGAGAGTAACAAACAGGTATTTAAAATGGAATGTCTCAGCCTTCTAATGGCCACCTGTTAACCATATATTAGGATGGCTGACACAGATATAAAAAATTTATTAAAACAGTCTCTTAAGGTTTCTTGGACAACTCCACTCTCCTCAACAGTAAAAGAACTGTAATTTAGATGAGGAAAATAAGTTTAATATTAATGAATATCTAAGAATAAAAGGAAATTAAAGGATAACCAGAAAAATATACAGTAGCTGAAATTTTTCAACCACTTTCACCTCCATTGATACAGCCTGAGAATCAAAACAGAAAATCTCTATTGGTGTCATTCATGATAATTGCACTGGAGCTGGTGGATTTATGCCTACTGGTTTTAGGTTCTGGATCCCTACTGTATAGCTGTCCTTACTTCCTTTGTCTCCATTCTCACACCCTACTCCTCCCAACACTTCCTCTTACACATTCCCACTCACAATAAAAAGCAGTGGAAAATTTCCACTGTACATGATAGACCGAATTCCTCAGATATCAGCACCTGATTATTTTTTCCTTCTCAAAGAAATTGAAGACAGGATCAGGACAACGAGGATATATCCCCTTCACATTCTGGAAAAACACCTTTGAGCACCTGTGTTTTCCATCCTCTTCATTTTCCTGAAATAACCGAACCTCATTCTTCTGTGGACATTGACAACCTTAAAGGGTATCTATTGACTAATATTAGCACAATGAACATTCAAGATCAGAAACAAGATGAAAGACTCTATATGAAACACTACAGTGTTAGGAAACCAAACCACTAATGAAAGAAAAGCTAATGTACAAGATGCTTTTTCTATAATGTATATTTCACCAAATGCTCTTTTCAGATTCAGAGCTTCGGTATTTCTTTGCTAATGGCAAGTAATATACTATAAAACTACCAGTATTCTCCAATAGAAGGTATTTTTAATTTCTCTACTCTCTCTCTGAAACAAGTGTGTTTCACAAGCACACACACGTGTTTTCCCACACTGATAAGACAGTTGTAACTAATATTGCAATACTCCAAGATATAGCACTGAAAAATACAATCTTCTCTTTAATTCTCTCGTTTAATCCAACATGCAGAAATTTTGTCTTGCAAACATAAATCAAACATCATCTGCCAAAGCCAGATGATGTGTCAAAATATATCTGTTGGTAATAGCATTGAATTGACAGCACATGGGCCATAAACGGCAGCTTAAATTTATACATTCCATAGTAACTAGATTAAAGAAACATAGCGACTGTTAACATGAAAAACCTCTTCTACAAATGGGAATGGAGAAACTGTAGGGCTCAAGTCTACATATCAGGGTAAATATCCCAAAACAAGTTCTTTTTGCCTTCCTGTAGTTTCATTGTATGGATAATGTGGTCTATAGTTAATGCTGCAGGAGTGAAAATAAGCAGTGAAATGGAGATAGCTAACAGAACCTACAATAATTTGCAGATAGTTTAAATACTTGGTGAAAAGTACAGATCTTGAGTTGATGTCACTATAGACAGTGGAAATGGTATACCTATCAGAATTTGTGTAAAAAAGGTTTTGTTATTTCTTTAAAACTTTTAGATTTAAACATTCCCAAGACAGTAATATCTCTACACAAAAGTTTATTGAAAGTGTAGCATGGCTCATTCCCCATGTCATAGTATTCACTAAGATGGGTGAAAAATTGGAAAGCAAGCAAATTATTTTCTTCTTTAATGCTTTACTCATGGTAATATGCTGCTGAGTCTTACTTCTTCCCAATTACAAGTTAATTTCTCCCCTTTCTTAGGAGGTAAGCTGGGATATTCAATGTTGCTTAAGAAAACGCCAAACTTCTAGAATATGGATTGCCTTAAATTCATCTTATATAATCAATGTGTTAAACATGATAAAATTAATCATATCATTGTCATATAATTCTGTTTTGAAAGGCAAGTCAATACTCGGTATTGAACACATTATACCACTCAATAGTACTCTGAGAAATCTTCTAGGCCAAACGTTGCGTGAGGGTAACAGCCTATCAAGTTCCCATGGATACTCATAACCCATGAAGGCCAAAATGTCAACAGGTCACGAGAAAAAAGTTACCAACCTGAAGTGTACGGCTGCTGTGTCTGTGAGCAAGTTCCCAAGAACAGCCGTGGTGCATGAGTGGCTGGAGGTCATGAGGGCATGAGAATCTGGGAGGTTCCTTACAGTGAGGTCCACCCTTAGAGTCCACCAACTCCACTCTAACTAGGGCTCCTGTAACCACATATTACAACTATATTAGCTCTTCAGCAACGTTAAGATGTCAACAAAGACTCAACATCCCACTGTTGCCTAGAAATTCCACCTCTTGAAAAATAAGAGATCTAATATATGGCTATCGTGTAACCATACATCTCTACAATGGACAACACAATATTCACAGTGTATGTAAAACATTTTCTAGGACAAATACATGTAATAAAAGTTTCAAGATACATAAGTCCTGAAGGCATCACAGAATAACCCAAGCATTTCTTATCTTTGCAAGAAAAAAATAAACACCCAACCCCAAAACTCTCTTGTTAAGCAGACGCCTTTTTAATCCCCATAATAATTTGCTTCATCATTTGCTCATATAGCAAGAATTTCTGAAGTACCTGAAAATATTACCAAGAGTTAAAGTCTAATTCACAAAATTCAGAGAAGGACTCCAGTTAAAGAGTTGAAGTTCCTGCAATATAGATATACATTTATATATTTATTCTTAGTTTCAGGACAAAATGATATCACATAGTATTTCACAGGAACCTCTAACTAAAATAGAGACAATATAGACATGAGTAAACAAGAAAGCAAAAAATTATTTCTGAGATTGTGTCAGAGTGAATGTCCTGTAAAATGTACAGGTGTACAACTAACTTGGATGCCATATAAAATGAAATAAAGCAAGAGCTTTTGGGGGATTACGAAAATGCTATCAAGGAAGAAAGCATCCGTTTTACTAAAGAGAATGCAGCAGAGGCCATCCATATATTTAAATACAGGTCACAGGGATGGGGTCTGTTTACCTATTAAAAAAAACCCAACACCAGGGCATTACTTAAATTTTGTATTTGGCTCTGTTTTGGTGATGGCTGGTGCTCAGAAAAAAGAACATACATAATATTTTCCTCAGTGGGATATTGTTAAACAAAACATGATCAAACAACATTTTTGCTTACTTTCTCTCAAGACACTTTGTAAAACAAAGAAACAGAGATGAATTTTTTTTTAAATGAAATTAAGTCGCATATTATTCCTTTTTTTTCACTATCATATTTTGAAATGGGACAATTTTGAAACATGACAATTTCTTACACTTTTTGAAGACATAAAAAGCCATAAGTATTTAAAAGAATGAAAAGTAAAAACAGTACAGAGGAAATACATAACAGTGCAGAAGTCTCTCATTATTTGACTTTCGATCTGAATTATTCATATTTTATTACAGTAAGCATTCTTATTAATATAGTAACTTATAAAATATACTTGTTTTTTATATATATACATTTATATTTATATATATAAAGCGCCTATCACCATATTAATAAACATTCTTTGGAACCACTCTGATGGCAGAGGTAAGAACAGGAGCCAGCCTGTTGGTACCTCAGCACTTCTGTTTCCAACCAATTAAAAAAAAAAAAAATGCCACAAGAGTTTGCTGCCAACCTGCCTGGCTGGTGTTTAATACTGCTACTCCATCAGGGTTGGAGGGAGACCTATTGTGAATAGGTAATTGTTGTTAATATAGTAACTTATAAAATATAGTAAAAATTATTTACATAAAAAAATATGGGGAAAAATATATAAGGGTTTAAGGTGAAAAAAAACTTCCCTCATTTATTTAGTAGGCAGACATTCCCAAGTTCAAATAATACGCTTTTCCTTAAAATAAAGCAAATTTTTTAAAAAATAAAATTTGGATCAGGTAAAATATTCACTTATCTTGTCTCTCACAGTGTTTGTATGCCTGTCATACAACATTAAAAAATAATTTGGACTTCTGGTTTCAGGACTGTAGTCCAATCAAATTTACAAATTAGAAGTGAACTGCTCCTACTAGAGTTATTGAACACTAGGAATAAACATCTTGTTTGATATAGTAATGAAGTGGAGAGGGAGACTAAGACTGCAGGATTGAACTAGGCTTGGCAGAAGAAAGAATCATAGAATCATAGAATCATAGAATCATAGAATCATAGAATCATAGAATCATAGAATCATAGAATGTTTTGGGTTGGAAGGGACCACTAGTGGTCATCTAGTCCAACCCCCCCGCAGGAGCAGGGACACCGCTAACTAGATCAGGTTGCTCAGAGCCCCATCCAACCTGGCCTTGAATGTTCCCAGGGATGGGGCCTCCACTACCTCTCTGGGCAACCTGTTCCAGTGTTTTACCACCCTCATTGTAAAAAATTTCTTCCTTACCTCTAGCCTGAACCTACCCTGTTCTAGTTTAAAACCATTTCCCCTTGTCCTAACACAGCTGGCCCTACTAAAAAGACGTTCCCCATCTTTCCTATAGGCCCCCTTTAGGTACTGGAAGGCCTCAATCAGGTCTCCCCGTAGCCTTCTTTTCTCCAGACTGAACAAGCCCAACTCTCTCAGCCTGTCCTCATAGGAGAGGTGCTCCAGCCCTCGGATCATTTTTGTAGCCCTCCTCTGGACACGTTCCAACAGTTCCATGTCCTTCTTGTGCTGAGGGCTCCAGAGCTGGACGCAGTACTCCAGGTGAGGTCTCACCAGAGCAGAGTAGAGGGGCAGAATCACCTCCCTCGACCTGCTGGCCATGCTTCTTCTGATGCAGCCCAGTTTATGGTTGGCCTTCTGGGCTGCCAGCGCTCATTGCCAGCTCATGTCCAGCTTTTTGTCCATCAGAGGTCAGGAATGAATTATGACAACTAAAAAGTAAAAATTAGATTGAAAAATCAACTGAAAAAATGATTTTTCAATTATAACATCCAAATCTTAACCTCCATTCCTTATTAAGAAACCCATCAAAGCCAGTATCTTCCCAGAAGTCAGATGTGAAAGACTGGATTCTCTGTCTGCAATGACAGTTATGTGCCAGGACATGCCACAAAATTTCCTGGATCACAGGACCTGGTTCTCAGATCATATGTATGTAACAGCATGTGGCATGGATGCCTTGTTTTCCTTTCTAAGAAAACAAGAGCATGTGGTAATATAAGCCTACTGCTTATGTAGGTCTTTTTCAGATAGGGTCATAACATAGCCGGACTGCATCTAGGAATGAGGACAGTTGGAGCTGGGAAACTGGCAATACTCCTGGATCCTGCAATACATATTTATCTTCTCATAATGTCAATACAGTTACATTTAATAAGTGTGGGTTCACTGTTTTTTGGCTGTGAGGCTGAATCATGGCCAACTACCATGCCAAAGCTAACCAATAAATGACATGCAGTAAGTTTCTGCCACTTAGACTGCTTCGGACTGTTTGCTTTTGTTCCTTACAGAGAATCCTATATCTCTCAGTTGAGCTTCAGTGCTCTTGACAGTTTCATTTCTAGTTCTCATGATAACCTCCTCAACAATTACATTTATCAGAATCAATAATAATTTCCTTAAAGACTCACACTCTTGGCTTTTTAGGCACATTATCCAGTTATATCTAGAAAAAGAATTCACTTTCCATTGAGGAACAAATCCCCCCGTTCTTTGTTTTCAGAAGCTTCAGCAGAAAACATATCTTCCAAATTACAGTTGTGAAGGAAAGCACAACTGAAACTAGATTTAAAATGTTTGCCAGCTTTTGCTTCCAGGGCTGAAAGTGTTAATCTGCCCAGTAATTAATAATGCTATTAATATTGAACATTCAAATTAAGATTTTTTTCTTACCTTTTCTCAGGTATCAAAGCTCTATGGTTACCAAAACAATCTTTGCCAGGATCATTCATAATAAACCAGTGCCAATTACTGTAGGAGGCCTTGTGACTAACAGAAGTGCTCAAAGGTTGTTTCAAAAGTTCCCCATTACAGCTGTATAATTTTAGTAACAGGATAAGCAGAATCCCTAGGAAAAGGGTTCAGATTTGCCTGGACTAGTTGTTAGGACATTTAGCTTAGATCTTTCAAAATTACCCATGTCAACAAATGTGAAAAAACTTCATGAAGAAATAGCAGCGTGGTTCCTCTTTCCTATTGCAACTCTTGGTGAACCACAGACTTTTTCTTTTTCCTGTGAAAACTCTCACACCATCAAACTGAAACTATGTGTAGGGATTTTTGAAAGAGAAAACACCTTTGTGATGGAGGAGCTCAAATATGAATGGATGTTTGTGAAGGGGATAAAAGCAGAGTTGGCTGCCAAGGCCTTGAGCACTGTCCTCCACTGTAGGAGTTTTTCTCTCTCATGGGCTTTGAAGAGAGCGAGCTGTTTGAGATGTCTCAGCCAGCCATGGAGCTCTTTGAGAAAAGCTGGAAGAAGTCTCAGTGAAGGCTCCCTTACCTTCCCTTGTGAGATGCTCTTAAACTAAAGCTCTTCAGGTGGGTGGGTATCTGAGTTATGTTGCAGCTGCATTGCAACCATTCTTGTGCCTGGCAATGGACCCCATTGATCTTGACCCTAACCCACAGATTTGACTTCCTGGTCTGACCTTCAGCCTCAGCACCTTGGGCTCAGTCTGGTTCCTGTCTCCAGACCTGACCTTGACCCTAAGCTGCAGGCTGACTCCCTGGCTGGACCTCAGCCCGTCCTGTCACCATGACCTTGCTGGGTGGACACATGGCTCTGCACTGGTCCTAGTCACCATACTCGTCCCAGCTCTGCTTCCTCACTGGGTGATGTGGGATGGGGGTCTCCTTACTGATGATCCAGGCCTGTTGGCCTGGGGCAATATGTCTTTTGACAATAGGAATTAACTGGTTTGGGTGTTTCAGGTACCCTAGAAGTGGATGAAAGAGAAGAAGAGTGAAATCTCATTTTTCTCCTATGAGGTAGCTAGGACTAAGAGGGAGGACTACATGTCTCATGTTAAGGTATAAAATCTCCTTGCAACATACACATTGACTTCTTTGTCACAAGCTATTTTTTCCTTTGTTGTGCATGAAGTGGAATGGAAGAATCACTACCACCCTGAAAAGTTTCAGTTTTCCTGGAAGTACTTTGTAGGTGCTTGGATGTGCACCTGACCAGTACTCTTCTGAAGAATTTCTACTGCTCTGTAGCATGATAGTAGGCTTTTTCAGCAAGGAATACTTCATCTTGGATGAAAGGATCTTGCTTTATGTACACCATGGGTTAAATGAAAACTGAAAAGAACTGAAAAGGAG
>NW_009259877.1:3266822-3292598 GCF_000687185.1 Egretta garzetta | reverse complement strand
GGGAGGAGGAATAATTTTTTTATTGTCCCTTTTTATTGAAAGAGAAAGAATTTGATGGACTGCAGGGTCAGTTTCCCAGAGATTAGTAGTCAAAGCTGTGGAATCTGCATTTACCTTCTGTTATGATCTAAGATAACAGGGTTGGCTTGCCATGAATATCTATACTTTGCTTTTGTATCGCCACCTAACTACAAAATAGTGCCTTTCTCAAGAAACTTGTAAAAACTATGTGTCTGAGAGTCTCTGAGTGATTCACTTCCTTGATTCCACACCTGGTTTAAAGACTAGGAGGAAGAATTAGTTTATTTCTCATGAGCTGACATGTCCTGTCCCTGTCAAGTCTTTGGTAGTTCTCACCCTTCCTCATGCCAGATCCTCTGACTTTACTACATGCTGAAGACTCTTCTATTGCCAGTTTACAGAAGCAACATGAAATCTCTCAGCAGAAATGCTGTATGTGTTTTAAATGCTCTTTTTCAATGTTCTTTCCCTTCAGCCAAGTTAGTAGGCTATTCTGTAATACAAAACAGAGATAGAGAATATTCTTTTGGTTTCCACCACCTAGTGCAATCCAGTGTAAAAAGGAAGTAAAATACTCAGTATGCTTGCTGTCTGAAGGCAAACAGGGTCCCTTTGCCAGTGTCAAGTCTGCCCTGAATTCTCAGAAAAGGTGAAGGAAAGAAACAGGAGTTGTTAAGTCCCTACCTCAGGAAGGAAGGCAACCTTCCATAGCTGTAGAAGACTGGCAGATCTAAAGATCTGCCGAGACTTTGGGATTACCATCAAGGTAGAGTAGTTGGTAGATGTTAGTAACAAACACTACACAAAATCAATGTTCTCCACTGTGGCTAATTCTTGGGTCCTTGGTAATAGCAACGGTATGGAAAATATGAAATGAGGTGTTTGAAACAATGACAGATTCACACCTCAACCTCACCTGAGATGACCAAAAGACAATTTTTGAATGCAAGAGATCTTTCAGTATGCTGGCATTAAAGGCTCCTGTCCCAAAGCACTTGCACCATTCAAGCTTTTTTATTATTGATTGGTTAAGTCCAGGTTTAAAAATTTAACCAATTTTAACCAAAGTTGCCTTCACTATTCTAGGTATAGATCATTCTAGATTAATATCTAGGATTAATAAACTACTTCTTACTAGAAAATTAAATCCACAACTGCCTTTGTGCATTTAACACCTGAGACGAGGGTGAGGAATGCACATATTTGACTCTACATCAAGTGATCAATTATTTGATAGCTAACCATTATGATTTTATAATGTGAGCTTTCAGATTCCTTTTGCATTCAGTAATAAAGGAATTACTCCGTAACTGTCTTGAGCCAATCATCTTTCCTCATCTGTATATCTTTCAAATAGATGTCATTCTAGATAAAAGAATTTGAATATTGAAGAATCTGTTATGTAACTTATGACTATAATCAAACACTGTTGATACCAAGATGCGTATTTTCTATCTTCTATTTATTCTTCTCTTTTTTGGTACAGTTTTGTCTATGGAAGGAGAAAAGGTGAGCTGAAAGCCTTCAAAATGATACAAAATGGAAATAGACTCATATTCGTAGTCTTCTATTTCACCTTTGTCTGTAAAATTCTACATTTTGGATATTGTAAACTCCCCATGAACAAAGAAATAATTATCTTATTCACATAATACTTGTAAATAGCTTCAAATTGTGGTAACTGTGGAAAATGTATTTTAAGCCAAAAATGCAAGTATGAATTCTTGGGATTCAACCTGAATGCCAGAGCCCTGACCTTTAACACTTCCTAGACCAAAAGGAAACTATAACAAATATGTGTCAAGAGGTGATGACTCTTCTCTCTGCCATCTGAAGAAACTTAGCAGTATCTGTGCCCTTCCAATTATAAGCATTATTACATCAATAACACGTGATGTCCAGATGAAGCAAGCAAATCTTTAACTAATTAAGAATTAAGCTGTTTCATATTGTTCGCTATTTGGTTAGCTTTCATTTGGCAAATGCTATCAAGATCTTTCACCTTCCTCAATTTTCTCATTTTGGAAATGGTATCTCAGAAATACTTTGATCATCATAACATTTACAGCTATGAGACTTATCAGTTGCTCTGTTAAGAATAAAAATATACATCTGCTTTCAACCTAGAGGGCTATTAATGGAGTATGGATGACTAAGTGAAGAGGTACTTACACACAGAATACAGCCTTGCTTGAACAAACTGGTGAGGAAATCTGTAAGAAAACTCCACATCTGGCTTAAAGAATGTGGAAGCTAAGTCAGTTAAGAAATTTGTATACATTAAATGCACACCTGAAATAGATAATGTCACCATGTTAGTGTTGATAGTATATTTTCCCTTTTGGGGGGTTTATATGAAGCTGGAGTGGTTTGCCATGCCTAACAATAACGCAACTCCAGTGCTGTTTTTTCTTTTTCCTACAACAGTGTCAATGAAAGAACAAAATGGTAAAAAACAAATAATTGTTTTCTTCTTTACAATGTGACAGAAAGTGCAACCAGAAGTACTGAATGCGAATGTAGGAACAAATATAGTAAGTGAATTCTAATGGCCTTTCGCTCAATTTTGACAAAGCTGGAGAGACAGGGATCTGCTCCAAGAACACAATGGTTATTGCAATGCAGAGAATTTATCAGAAAATGCAGAATATCAAGAACATGGCATCAAATCTTTGCTTTAAGACTACAAAGCAGCAGCCAACAAATAAATAGCATTTATAAGCGGTTAGTCCTGGAAATAAAATGATGTCTCTTCAGCTAAGCTTCTAATCTACAATTATTGTACCACCAAAATAGGTCTTGCATTTTTGCTGGGTGTAACTGGATCCAAACAAATCTGCAAAGATGACTAACACCATTTTGAAATAATCATAAATCACACTGCAACTAAACCTTATAAGTCATTATAATTTGACTGCTAGCGGGAGAAAGGAAGAGAGATAAAAAAAGTCATTTTAGGAGTGAAAGGGAGTAAAATAAGCTGAAATTGCATAGAACTACTGTCAATCATGCAGCTACCACTACGGCCATTCTACTGCACTTGCAGAGCTTGGATAGTCTTTTCCTTTTGAGTAGTAAATCCATCTAAACATCTTTTTCCTCCCAATGACAGCTTTCAAGTCTGGTCACCTTCCTCCTTTGCTGACAGTTGCAGATTTTTTGTCAGCTTCTAAGGAGAATGATTTTCCATAAGTGAGGAGGAAAGAGAGTGGTTGACATAGTCTTTATCAGTCTTTATTTGATCATCATATTCTGCTTGCATACAGAATCATATGTACATATTTTGGCTATCTTAGGATCATAATTTCATAATTCCCAATGTTTATAAGAGTCCATCCATTATCTGTGAAGTAGAAGTTACATATCAGCTGGTTTGCACTCATTATAGGTTATAAATCTGTAAAATTCTGCTACAGACAATACTTATTGAAATATGTATTTAATGAATTCTATGAAAAGTGACATGTTATCCAACAGCACTCTCATATATGTGCATAACACGTTACTAACATTTTACAGAAGAACTGCTGGCCAGCTGAAATACCATTTCTTGTTTCCTCTCTTTTTCTTGAAAACTATATAAATATAATTATAGCTATAAAAACTACAGCAAGATATTAATAATGTTTGCAAACTAATTAGAATCACCAAATTAGGGAAGATGTTTGAAATGCTATTAATGGATCATTTGCAAGCTCTTTTTCTATACTACAGAAACTATAATTTGCATTTTATGTCCCCTTTTAATACCATCATCCCAATGATCAATATCAGTAAGTGCAAGAATACTGAAAAGTATTTTAAATGTAATTTAAATCTTGTTCAGATGTGACTTTAAAACACTAGAAAGAAGTTCATTAATGTCTTCAAAACAACTTGCCACTTTTTGAAAAAGATGACCAAAAGAAAAAAGAAAAAGAGTCCAAACCTCAAACCTTGCAGTGAAATGTCATAAAATATTATTGGACAAATTGGTTGGAAAAAAGTCTCAAGAGCTGTCATTGCTCCTTTTCTTTGTATTGCAATGCCCCCTGCAGGTACAAAAGATCCTCTGTTTTTCCAAAGCATTTTCTTTAGCTCCAGTGGAGCATCTCATCTGAGAAACACATGACTTCCAAAACCCCTGCTAATTGCAAAATGTTGTTTGAATCACAGAACAAAGTTATGAAGCAGAAAACAGAAGGCAGAAGAAAAGAAATTTGATATATATGGTAACTTAGATGGAGAAGACTATATGCATAAGACAGAGAAAAACCACCTTGCAGAGGTTAGTGAAAACTTGTGTCCTGGCCTGTACTCTGTAGGTCTCAAGAGGTTTAAACTGGAGGGGAATTGGATGGTCCTTTAATACAATTTGAACCAAAACCCTCTTCCTTCAGTCTTAAATGAACTGCATGTTGTATTATTTATCTTAAATGAACACAGAAGAAAAACTAAATGAAGTCTTTTAGGATGATAGATTTTGTGACCTACCCAAGGCCACCAATATATGTTAAGCATGAACCCTGATGACTAACTTTATGTGATTACCATTATATTGCAAAACATACTTTGACAAATAATTGATGCTCATACATCTTTGACAGGTTTCAGATAGGGAGCTATGGAGCAGGTCATCAAAACCACTGAGGAGGTGATGTGGACCTCTGAAACCCAGGCAGGGGCCTGATGCCACTCAACAGCAGTTATGCTGGTAAGACGACAGTGAGTACTGTTCCTAACTGCATTGTTACAACTAGGTAAATTGAGGGATTTGTGGAAAATTGTTCAGAAACTAGTAGCTTGATTAAGAAAGCATGCCAAAAAGGAGAGAAAACAAGGAGATTTCACAGATGTTGGCAGGTAATATTTGATTATATTAGTTGTCATGTTTCCTACTGTGTTAAACTCTGGAAAGATGTTAAGCAGAAGTTCCATGAAGTAATTACAATATACTCACACCAGATAGGGCATAGCTGAGACAAAAAGGAGTGGATACAAGTGGATACAGTGGTTTCTCCATTTTTGTGGAACTTACACAGGCTCAATGTAGGGACACGTGAAGCTGCAACACCATCTGAAGTATGTAAGGATAACATAGAAGAGTCTATAGGCATGGTCCCTTGCCTGTCTCCCATCCACAAATCTGAAATATGCAACTAAAAATTAATAAATTAATGTCTTTATTCTGTAAATTGTTTTCCCAAAGAAGATGCTTCTATATAATTAGTACTAAAGTAAGAGAATAGTAATTCCATTCTAGCTAAAGCTATGTAAATATATTATAGATTACAAAAATTAATAAACAATGTTCCAAAATACTTTTGTATTTACAAGTAGTTTCCACTAATTTTAAACCAGCTTGGTCTTCAGCAGCACTGCCTTGTAATTTTGGAAGAGTAGAAGAGTCCATTCCAAGTCTAAGGCTTCAATTACATAAATAGTTATTGCAGCTGCTTAATTATTAGTGACTGATCAAGTTGGTGAAATTCTATTTTTTTACCCATTACACATATAGTCCAGACTTTGGAATTGAAAATACAGGGCATTCATAGAACTAGACAACAGAAATCTCATTAAGGGAACGTCTGTAAACAGATTTAGCGCAACCTCGGGTTTAGTGATCTCAGTTTATGAAGTGAGGGGTTACAGTGAAGCTATGGTGGTAAATATATATATAAAAATACTGAGATATAGACACACATAAATGCACATACATGCATACATATGGGCATGTCCTTCAGTTCAGAACTATTTAATACCTGCACTAGGCTGTATCTCTATCTTGAAAATCAAAACCAAAATATCTATATGGAATTATATTCTCCTTAGCCCTTCTGACGGTGACAGATTCACTCAGGAGGTATACTCCAGAAACAAAAGAATATAATATTTAGGAAAGGGGGGAGGGGGACAGTTGTCACATTTGAGTAATTTCCGTAACTTCTGGCTTCTTCTAGGATCACCTGCTTCATCTGCTTTGCTACTCACCTTTCTTTTATTTCTGTATTTCTTCCTATAGGTCTTAAGATCGTAGATAAGCACATTATTTCATGAACATTTTTCTTTAGGCTGTGTAAGGAGGTGGCCATTTCCTACACATACCTAGTATCCAAGGTTTTGTTGTGCCTTGGGATCAAATTACATACCTTGGTAATTAGTAAATTTTTTTATATGACTTAGTCCTTGCAAACCGGATGCCAGCAAATGGTCACAGTTCAGTTTTCAGTGTGGGTCAATCCATCTACTTAGTTAATTTTATGTGTATCACCTATAAGGTGTTTTTTTTCCAATTCAAATCCTCATCAGCATAATTAAAGAAAATAACATACTTGAAGCAGTGCATTCTTTGCTAAGCAAACACAGAAGTTTAAATCAAAAGAAATTTTTTGCTGGCCTGGAGAGAACTGGAAATTCTGGAAAGAATTGTCTGCAGACTTGGTTTAACAACCATGCCTCATCTTATGGTTTATCTAAGTACTCTTACACATGAATATAAAACCACATCAAAAAAACCCACAAGTACAAAAATTTCAAAATGAGATGTAAAGGCTGCCCAACTATTCTTTCTGTTCAGTGCTGAAGAGACACAGGAGATTAGCACGCAAAGCTTGTTTTAATGCTTTTTGTGATTCATGTCACTAAATTTGATTCTTCTTATTGAACTTCAGATACCGACTCAGACAAATACAATGCTAAGCATCTGAAAGGAAGGTGTTTAGTCGAAACTTGTTCAAGGCTCTCTCTGCAGTATACAGGATAAGAAAACCCATCCTGTGGAAGACATCTAAAGGGCAATGGCATTGACTGTCACCTGGAGGTGTCTGTCCCCTTCTTCCCACAAAGCAATCCAGGAGAGTATACAATAAATAACAAGGAGGCAGTGTTGTTTTTCAGTGAAAATGTTGAGAAATAAAAGTGGATAAGTGGAATCGTCTCATGCAGTGAGAAGAAAGTATGAATACTATTAGATATACAGAGCCTTAAGTGTTAAGTAAAATCACTAAATAATCAGAATTAATGGATATATAATAGATGCATGGAAGGTGTTACACTGGGTTTGTAAAAGTTCCATGAGACTAAGAGTACAATGACAATTCGTACATAAAACACAGTTAAAATAGTTGCCTAAGAAATGACAGCATATATACTCTTTTGCTTAGGGAATTACTCATAGAAAAATTGAAAGGAAGATATTATATTAAAAATCCTTAATCCATAGAAATAAACTACAGCTATATTATATATAATTAAATATTCTAAAATTAATCATATAGAATAACTACATGTGATCAGGAACACACAGTCATTTTAGCCTGTGCCTTTGGAATGGGAAACAGCTTTTTCTGAAAAAAATATTTTTTTTGGGTTTTTTTTTTTTTGTTGTTTTTTGGTTGGCAGGACTGGATCATGAGTGATGGAGGGGTTGGGAAGAAGAGAAAGAGGGACTCTCTTTTCAACAGCAGCACAGATCTATGCAAGTTTTATGGAACCTCTAAGTATGGGCTTCAGCTTGTAGGGAACTAGATCCAAAGAGAAAAAAGTCTCTCCTACTTCTGTATATCATTGAAAGTACTCAGAAACTGAGGACAAATAAAAAAAATTTTGGAAAAAAAAAAAAAAAGGTTGAAAGCAAAAGCATGATGAATCTACCCTAGATTAATATCCTTCTATAATCAGTGAATAGAAATGGACCAGAGGCTATGTTTGAGTTCAGCAACTACACATAATTAACCACAGCACCAATATTTTGCTATAATCCTGGAAGTCTTTGAAAATAAATTCTTTAAAGTTCATGTGGATTAAAGTGAACCATCTGCTCTGTGGAGCACTGACAATATCCAGGTAAATTGTTGCCTAAGGCTATAACCACTTTTGGATCATAAACACTTGCTTAAGGTTCTTAATGCTATAAATTATACTCCAGACTAACTTGGTTGTGTCTGATTTTCCTAACAGTCAAAAGATTGTGGCTGTTTTACCAAAAGAAGAGCCGAAGCAAACAAAAATTAGTGACTTTTACTTCCATATGCCTGACTTACGGAGATATGTTTCTATACTTGTGCAGAAAAAGATACAGCCCATCTTGTTTTTTTTCAAAGAAATCCAAAAGCTAGAGCTATATTCATATCTTAGGTTAACCTCTGCTTTTCTCTGTTAAACACGTATGACATCACTGACGACATCTGATGTTCAAAGATGAGAGAATAACACGAATGTGCAACAACAAGGGCACTAATATGGTATCAGAACCATGTTCTATAAAGTTCTAATGCTTTTCTGAAAAACATTAGAAAAAGTTTCATCCAGCTAAGTCACATGTGCTGATTAGTTGCTCACCAATAGCTTAATGGCTATGGTGTTCCATAAGCTGAAAGAAGAAAGATACCTATATGTATTTGTTAAAAAAAACCTAGCAAAAAATGCAGCACTTGCTGTTCTGCTTCTCACACATTCCCCTGAGTAAACACCAACAATATTTGTCTGAATTCAGCCTGAAGGCATCTATCTGTCCTTTCTGACTGGAAGTGCTAAAACTTAATCAAACACTTAAGAAGATGTTTCACTCCAGCTATATAAATACTGAATATTGAGATTTGGCAGCTCAAAGATAATAACTGGCATGAGTAGGACTCTTGCTCTAGAATGATCAAACAGCACTGGCATTCTGGAGTGAGTTACTTTCTTAAAAACTAGAAATATAGTTCCATAATATCCTTCCCTTGGTTTAATTTAAAATTACATCTATTTTTTATTCAAAATAGGAACACAGAGAAAACTGGAACTTCAGTAAAGGTTATGCATAGGTATACCCTTTCAGAACATCTGGTGATATAACCCTAAGGTCGTATTTCTAAAATAAAACAGCTTTCCTTCCTACGACAGTGTAAGGTCCAAGCTAGTACAGTCTTACAAGTGTGTCATACCCAGATCAATTTCTGGCATCAAAAAAATGAAATAACTGCTGTTATTTCTGCTGTTACTTGGCCTTCTTATTAAGAGAGTATTTTTTTCGATAGAAACATATTGAATGTTACAACTGAATCTCAGTTTGTTTTCCTTCAATGTTTGGTTTTCTTTTGTCTTACAACTTGACAGTGCCATGAAAGGTTTTCAATTCTAAACCACAGAAATTAGTCAGATAAAGATCAGTTGTACAGAAAATGGAAATATAATGGGATATATGCAAAACTGCAATCAAATTTGGTACATCAAATTTATCCCAAGAACATTACCACACAGGTTGAACTATTCCAGGAGCAGGCTAAAATGATAGAGGTTTTTCCCATTTCAGGATATTTGCACCTCACAGTTTGAGCCAAGCATATGCAAATTACTTGATCTTGTACAACTCATAATTACAAGATAAGAATGATTTCCTCCTGGATTCACCTGATTTGAAAGCATAAATATCCAGAAACTGTCAAAATACAATCTATCAATCTTAATTTAAAATTTAATAAATCAGACTCTAAAGGATGATAAGCAAAATCCTTTTGTAGTAAAAAAGCCTGAAGGAAAAAGTACGAAAATTGCTTTTAGTAAAAAAAGTAATATACAAAAGATTTTTGCCTCAGATAGTTTCAGGACTGTCACAGTTTTTTGCTGAATCAACTTAACCTTTTGTAGCACAAAGTCTACATGATCACATGGTAGATTTACTGCATTTCACTACCTGACAGCTTGCACTTCAAAAACTTCCAGTTGTATGTATATTATCTGAACGTGGACTGTCATAATTAAAGGTAATCAAAACAGATACGTAGATCAAGACAACTACAAAATTGTAAACAAACAGCCACTGAAAAATTTAATTCCTTTTAGAGGTTTATCTAACTCCTATCAAAACATCAGTCAGTGTATACACTGATTTAAACAGAGTGGCATCACAGCCTCTGTCCATGAAGGTGTCATCCAGATCACAACAGTACAAGTGTTGCCTTCATTTCTGCAGTGGCAACAGGTTTACCTTGTGGTTTTGTTTGCTTGCAAGGGCAAAGAACTATTTTTGCCCTTGGATTCTTTAAGGTCAATTATCACTTCTGAAAGCACTAAAGCCAATTAAATGTAACTAAGGGGTTTTTTTTTAATGTTTACACAAGCAAAAGTGCAAAGAATGATCACTGTATATAGTATAATTCCAAAGCCATGGTTTTATTATTTATCAAAAACCTAAGCTTTACATTGCTCAAGAAGACAGAATGATTCAATGAGCCTTCAATATGCACTTGAAGGCTGCATACATTTAAAACATCTTAAAATGTACTTTTCCCTGCCAGCTGCACTGACTGATCAAGAGGAAATAAAAACACAACTCTCTTCTTCCCCAGGTTCTGTGGATTCCCATGCACTCAGAGAGAAGCAGAGACAGACCGTCTTCCCATCTTCCAAATTCAGGAGCTATGTATTCACCTATTCTGTACATGAAAGAGGCATGTAAACCAAAGCTGTTTATATGTCTCTTAAAAATACGTAAAAATACATTCTTTTATTCCCAATCTGTATAAGATGTTTATCAGGGGTTCTAACACTGGGCTGTCATTACTTCTCCTGTGTATTGTGTAAACTTCTTTACTTGTAACTGGCTGTTGCAAATGGGGGATTTAGATCACTTAAAAGTAGCACTGTATTAGAAAAAGTGGTTTTAATATGATGTTGTAAAAGTGTGACTTAACAAAGTTTGATGGCAAGGTTCACTCTATACAAGTATAGCACAATTATTTGAACAATGATTCAAAACTACCAAGGCACAAATCAAAGTTACCAAGTCAAAATCAAAGTTACAAAGACAAAAATCAAAGGTACCAAGGCACGAATCACAGCTACCATACCTCAAGGTTATGCGTGGTATCAGTCACTTACCAAAGATCTGCCATTGGTAAGAGGTCTCTCTGCCTCAAGGAGCAACCTTGAGAGGTGTCCCAGCTCAAGGAGAGATCACCACCACACAGCCAGGCTGTTTTGCTGGGAGAGCTCAAAGAAGGCTCACTTTAAGCTGTCATATTTATGGAATAAAGTGGTTGGCCTGTAGGTGAATCCCATGCGATGGGAAAGGTATGCATGAGACTCCTCGTATCCACAGCTTTCTTTGTTCCTTGATAAATGAGCCTTGGAAAAGCCACCGACTATCCATGTGTTAATTGGTGTTCCAAGCTCATATGCCTCGATGCTCACTGTGTCATTCTGCTCCTTCCTGGGTTTTCAGTGAACAGATTGAAACTAGAGTAGTTCCTGGCTCGCTTACGGCTTAGGCCTTTACCTCCTTTGGAGCCTGTACCAAACTACTGCTAGGTTGGTTAAGAGGTCGAGTGCATCTGTCACACTGGCATTTCTCATGAGGATTGTGATCCTGAAGATTTAAAGATTTCATTTTAAAACTAGGAGGACTTATTTGTTCACAAAAAAAAATGGGGACAGAAGAGAATTTTTTGTGTGTTTTGTCACTAACACTTCCAGCAAGGAGAGATGCTTTGCCCAGTAAGGACAAAGAAAAAGTTTCAGGTAAAATATTTCTGCTTAAAGAGTTAGTTTCATGTTTACTTAACTATCTGAACTTATAAGATGCTTTCAATAGTTCATGCTCATATTATTCATAAAGTCATTGCCACCCATCTCTAATGACGATTCCAGAAAAGTATTTGCACATTCCATTTAGCATTATTGCTCCAGTTAAACAAATGCTTGGAAAAATCTATTCACTGCTTTTTAAATTACAAAAGAATGAATTTAAAACGCAATTTTTACCAGTTAATAAAAACTGAATATGTAGGGAGATATTTTTGTTGAGATCAAAACCAATAGGAAATACCCTAAAACACAGTTTCTGAAATTATGTTCATTTATTGAAGGTTATTTTTACTTTACTGTATTTAATTTGTGATTTCTAGCACTGGACTTTTTTTGTAACAAAATTTTAATAAATTAAGTTGCTTGGAAATTAGTGTATTATCAAATATGAAAACATAAGAAAAAGAGTGACAGCCAGTAACTCAGAGCAAAATACCCCAATATTAAGCCATATTCAGATACCATGAACCATTTAAGAGTTGTCATAACATAGCAAAATATATTGAACATATTGTAATACTTTTAAGTGCGTTTGTAAGGAAATAAATATTTTTAGTTTGAATTTCACCCATAAGAATTCCTGCACTCTGAAATAATTTTATTGTTCCCCAAATGCTCTGGTACCCATCCCCCAGGCTTCCCAGTATGAGAAGGTTCTTGGCTGAGTAGTGAGAAGTCCTTGCTCACAGGCAGAACACTTTGCTCCTGCTTAGGATTCCTGAGAACCAGAGCCAGAGAATCATCATCCAATGGCAGCTCCGTCTGCTTGCTGCCACATGCAACCCACATTCAGAGAGACTAGACCCTTTCCCTGCTCTACAGTGGAAAACACTACAAGGTTGCTTAAGCAATGTCTACAAGGCCTCTGCAAAAGCTCCTGAGGATACACAGCGAGAAAATATAGTCAGAGAGGATTGCCATGCAAAGGCACAGGATTTTTTCAACACATTCTTTTGTAGTAGCAGAACCATTCAAATAAAGTCTTACTTAGAAAAAATTCTCAGGATGGCATTTCTGGTAGAAAAGTGTGGCCTCCCCACAGAGTGACTTCATGTTTAGACAAAGGTCTTCATTCTAAACCCAGCTCTGCCCCATCTGGAACAGATTTTAACTCAGATGATCACTTAGCTATTTCAGGATAGGTATATTTCCACAGCTTCTGTTGGAGCTAAGCTATTTAAATGCCTACTGAATTTAGGTATCAAGAAAAAAAAAATGTTAGGGAGATGGGAAACAATATGACCAAAGAGGATTTTTTATGTCTAGAATTCATATCTTAGAAATATTTATAAAACACTAGCACTGACAACATCAGTTAACTGATGGAAGCAGAGAGTTCTTTCATCTTTTTCATACAAGCCTTATTTAGGCTGTCATAACTTCATCTTCTCCATCTTCCCCAGCAGCAAGCTTTCCACTTGTTTCAGGATATCTTAAGTCACACAGAAAACAGTATTACTGAGTAACATTTCATCAGAACTCCTGCTTTGTCAGGTTAAAATCTTGATCTCCTGGTAGACAATGTTATCAAAATATTCACACTTCGTTCACCTTTACCTCTCACGAAGATTCAGCGAATCTGTCAGAAAATGTTCATACAGCAGTCATGGTTAGCAAAGATATTCCAGAGAGTGACAGATTCAATATACCATTTTTTTTAAGACACCAGATAGTTTAAAGTAAACATAGCTAATTTTTTTCTGTCTGGCTTCAGTTCCTCACTAAATTTCTTTGGGTCCAGTAACTGTTATAATTTTGTAGTCATGGTTGGAAAGTGGGGGACATACACAAAACATTTAGCACATGAACTTCATGCAGGTTGCTTTGAAGGACTGATATTTCATATCTACTTTTTCCTCCTTTTTAAACAATTTGTTGCATGAATCTATTGCATTTATACACGTGTCTATTACAAGACCTCCAAGTCATTTAAGCAGATACTTACCATACAAGTGGAGTCATTATATCAGACTGGTGGTAGAATCCTAAGAAAGGAAAGGTCCTGCAAAGAAGTCATATTTATAGCTTTGTTCTGTCTCTTTCATAGAGTACAAATTAAATCTAACCTTGATATACTACAGTAACGTAGAAAGACCTTCAATTAGCAAGTGTTTGTCTTATGCAAGTGTTGTTCAATAGCTTTTAATGATACTCCCAAGTATCATTACAATAATGTCTTTTGCTCATTTTACAGTGATGGAGATGATTTTAGGTAGTAAAGTTTACTGGCATAAAATATAGAGTGAAATATAGAGCTGAAGGAGCTGTGGAGCTAAAGCAGAACTCAGAACAGACAGGTCTGGTATTTAAAAAAAATTACCCAAAACCATATGTACCAAAACAGATGAAAATATGAACAGGAATTCAGATAATTCTGTCTCCTTCTGTATACAGAATCTCTCATCCAGTCTCATCAAGCCCTTTCCTATTGCACTGCTCAGCAAATTTTCTCTTGCTTTGCACTAAACTTGCCACAATTCCTTGCAAACAGGTTATTTTTACATAAAGAAGAATGTTTTGTCACAGTAAGTCAACAAACAACTTTCTTCTCTCAGTCTAGTACCGCCTCATCCAGAGAAGGAGACATTTAAGTAAAATGCTAGTGATGCTGTAGCTAGGAGTATCTGTAGATAGTACAAGATCATGTGCTCTTGGGGTGTGCTACCTGGTGAAAGAGAGGACAAGTCACTTTGGTCACTAAATGTCTTTTGTGAGCACTCTGAGGCTGTGTTGACCCATCACATACTGCCTGCATGGAAAGAGGGAGCTGTGTTTTCATAAGGAGGGGAGACAATAGGTCATATGGAGATCAAAAGTGGCCCAAAAAAGCCAAGGGGATCATTAATGTCCTTACGTGGGGAGTCTGGCTTTTTCCTCAGCTACTCTTATCTGCTCTTTTACCCTTTCTATGCATAGAAACAGAAAACAAAGATGAAAATGCTTTAGGATATTTTGAGAGCTCTATTGTAACATCCACACATTTTTTATTTCTACAAACTCACAGAATCACAGAATCACAGAATGTTTTGGGTTGGAAGGGACCTGTAGATGCCATCTAGTCCAACCCCCCTGCAGTGAGCAGGGACACCGCTAACTGGATCAGGTTGCTCAGAGCCCTGTCCAACCTGGCCTTGAATGTTTCCAGGGATGGGGCCTCCACTACCTCTCTGGGCAACATGTTCCAGTGTTTCACCACCCTCATTGTAAAGAATTTCCTCCTTATATCTAGTCTAAACCTACCCTGGTTTAGTTTAAAACCATGACAACCATTACCCAGTTATGAACTTTTAAATTCTGAATCAGTAGCTACAAAGAATTAATGAGGCCTAACTAATCCACTTCATATTCACACCGTTAGTTTACTTAGATAAATTTTCTTTACTGTTCCTGTGTGGACAAAAGCTTAGCAAAGACAAATACACTGATAGAAAGCATATTACAAAAAATAAACCAAGTGGTAATTTGCTTAATTAGTCACTGAAAGACAAATATTGTTACAAGCAATACTATTTTTAGAACTGTCACATGCAAAATGTAGTGGATACGTATGAAATACTTTTAGATAGATAAGATGTAAGCATACTCATTAAGTTTGCCACTGTACATACTTTCAATTGGTTTAACACGTGAAATATACAGATGATAAAACAATGGGAAGGGAGATAAAGGGTCAAAAGAGGACAGATGGCAAGAAGATGAAAAAAACATGAAAAATAATGACGGCACATACAATACATTATGCAATACAGCAATATTAACAATAGTATAAAGATTTTTAAATCTTTTCCAATCCACATAAAAATTGTTTTTGCAAAGGTAGTACAGGACTGGGGAGAAAAAGAAGATAATTTCATAGAGAAATAGAGAATCAGGCAAAAATGTAGTAACTTTTCAATCTGCTAAAGTTGAAGTATTAGGGACTGTGAAAGATGCAAGAAACCTAACTACTTGCATATTGAACTGGAACCTGGAAAGGAATGGTAGCCTGCACATCAACAATGATGATTACAAGCTGTCACTGTTTACAAACACATCTCTTCTGATTCCTGTACCGAATCTCAGTTACTCATATTTAACAGAAGAAACAACAAACCAACACCTACAGAAGGTTTTTCAGAGGAAGTGGTAGGGACAAGAACACAAAATCACAGAATCACAGAATGGTTTTGGCTGGAAGGGACCTTTAAATATCATCTAGTTAACTCCCTTGCCATGGGCAGGGACATCTTTCACTAGATCAGGTTGCTCAAAGCCCCATCCAACCTGACCTTGCACGCTTCCAGGTATGGGGTATCCACAACTTCTCTGGGCAACCTATTCATGAGCATGGCAGCTATGAACCCAAACACAGCATCCACACAGGCTGTGATGAGGAAAAAGATGGAGTGCAGAAACAGACACTTTAAATAATGTGTTAGGAAATGAAAAGAGACAAATTGTGAGCAGATGGAGCGATTTAACAGCAATGTGTCATTTCCCTTCGATAGGGTCCATTTTTTCTGACTGAATTTTCCATTTAATGGATGACTTCAAGTTTTGCTTCCTGGCTTTCAGACAGCAATTCATCTCACCTCAGAATTTCAAGGGATGGTGGACTCAGCATTTGGCAGCCAAGTGAGTCTACACTGTTGCCAGGACAGAGGCTCCTTCTCCCAAGCTTCAGTCATTTACCTCTGAGGTGGTTTTCTTAGACGTTCCTCAATGTCAGTAAAGAAAAATAAGCGGTTTTAGAGAATGATTCACCTAATGTATTTTGAAAGTCTACTCTGGGTTGAAATTAATTCCTTTCCAAAAATGTCTAGTTCTTTTCACTGACCAGTGACACAGCTTAGAATTACTAGCTCAAATGTCCATGTCTAGACTGTAGTCCATGCCCGCATTCCTTTGACAAACCCCACCCAAGATGTCAAAATCTGAGAAGGAAAACATAAAACTGTCTGGTTCTATGAAAACAAACAAGCAAAAAATCTCTGGATCTTTTATTAACTATACGGACATTTATGAAAGATAACTCAATATCAAACAACATGCATACCTTTGAGATGCAAAAAACTCCTTCATTTGCAGGAGATTAAAGAATCAAGAGCAATTCTAGATTTCCCAAGAAAAATTTTAATTGTCACTTAGGTCTTTGGCCTCAGCTATAATAAAATCAAGCAAAAACAGAATAGAAAAAGAATAAAAAAGCAAACTCACTACCCCTGTTCTAACTGCTCCTAATTTCATTAAATATTTCTATGTTTTGTTCAACTGGTTAGAGGATTACCAGGAAATTTTTAAATACAATTTGCAACATGTGACAAAGTTCTGATTTATATTTGCAGATTTATAATAATTTATTGGGTTTTTTGAATTGATTTTTCCCCCAAATTAATCCCTTGGTGATATTGAACATATCTTTTTATTATTTTTATTTCGAAAAGATTTGCATTTCAGATTTCTGCTTGACTCTTTGGCCAGATCAAGGGTACTATGGAATTGGGAAGTGGAAACGGCAATGGCCATTTGTGTTGACAATACTGATCTATAAAGAGCAGGCAAACAGCAGTGCCACCTACTGGTTAGACTTTAAATAAGGAAACTCCCGAGAACTGTGTCCAGGTACCTTACCCATGGTTTACAATGGGAAGTTCACTTAGAGAAGGAATTACGATCTGTAACTGATACAGTGTAGCTTAAAAAAAAAAAAAAAAAAACTTTAAAAGGAAAATTAAAAACAAATAGCTGTGCACAGGTGAGATCACTGTCTTCCATTTCTGTCTTATTTTTTCATGCAAATTATTCCAGTCAGGGAAATAAGAAATTTTAAAGTGTTTTTAAGTTAAGGGATAAAGGGACTGCTTTCACAGTCAAATAGTCCTTTGATTTGTTACATGATTTTGGAACATATCAGCACCACTTGAGCTTCTTACCCTCTCTTTCTCTGTCTCACTCGCAACACACACATGAAATGGACTTGCAGACTGAAGTATTCCTGAAATTAGTGATTTGTTCTCATTCAGACAACCTACAGAAAATAATGTTACTTTCAGATTAACTGATAAAGGACACATAAAATATTAGCAGATCTTATTTGGAGGAAATGTTTCTACCAACATGTTTAATAAAGTATCCAGGAGAAGCTCTAACTGTACGGGTAGTGGGGCCCATCCGCACGAGAACTTTATAACCCCTCAGTAAATCTGATTTCATCCCCATGTCAGGCCGAGGCACAGCACATGTTAGGACGGAGCCCGGCACCACAGATGCCAGGATAGGAAGCGCACTGAGCCCCCGGTGAGGACTTCCCTGCCATCCCCCCAAATCCCTACCCCCACCAACAGGCATGGGGCAAGTGGGGCTGAGCATGGAAAGTAGCACAAATGTTACTAGGCCCTTTGGGAAGTAATGGCCACTTGTGGGGTGTGTGTGTGTGTGTGTGTGTGTGTATTTTTCCAACAACACCTAACTATCCTCCTTTTATATTACCCAGGTAAAACATAACCTACAGTGCTCTCGTTTTATGTGTTTCTCCTCTTAAACCTCAGTCACGTTACACACAGGTACACATAACACCAGCCTGCTACAAAACTTTCTGTTGAGACCATCACCGGTGAAAAAAAGCCTTCTAGAGGGGCTCCTGGAAACACCATTCAAGAAAGCTGTGAGTCTTAGATTTCCCATCCATCTTGTAAAATGATTACAGTATCCCAGCAATATGCAAGTCCCTAAATGTATGATACATGCTAATAGTTGAAGCCAAGCCACCTGACAGTGAGGCTTCTAATTCAACCACCTCGGGTACCTGAAAGAAGAGAGGCCATGCAGGGGGTGAGTTGCTTGATCTTAAGATACAATATGAACTGATTTAGCTTACTGCAAATGAATGTCAATGTTTACCTTACATAAACAAATAAATGACTAAAAAATGTTGGCCAAAATTAATAGGGCAGGAAAATCTTTAATATGGATCTTTCAAAATGAAGAATTTCAATTCTCAATTCAGAGCAATGCTTTGTTTTACAATTTATGACATTTATTTTTAATAGAATAAAGTATACCTTGACCTGCAATTTTTGGGTTTGGGTAGAAAACGGGAAGTATCTCTATTTACTATCGTTCCTTTTGAACAAACTCCTCAGCACACTTGCTATGTGTGGCAAAGAAAAGCACAGATGAGCTTTGCAGGCTAAGTGACAGTGAAGACAAATTATCTCGTCTGAAGTGGTCAGTTGTATACCACAAAGGACAAGCAAACTCTTATCTTGTACTTCCCTTCTCTGTAGTACAATGATAATCAATATTGAAAACAACTGCTAATATTATAACTAGATGTTAATATAAATACTTAAAGGCCTGACCTAAACTCTCAGAGACTGTTGGGAGATGTAAAGCTGTTAAAAGGCTGATCTAGCAGTATCTAGGTGGGAAAATCAGATCAAATGTATGGTTTAAACAACACTACTCTGTTCAATCTAGATATATGAGGCCTTTTGAAACGGAGAAAGTACTATCTTCTTTTTGATATTTGGAAGTACCTTGAACATGTCATCTTTTGACTAGATAGCAGCTGTGTCAGCCCAGGGGAAATCTCACCCTTGGTCTTTTTGTTAGCTGCTGTTACTCAGTTTTAATTAAAGGAATGCTCCAGATAAAGTGCAGACCGGTGCAAGGGAATAAAAATGAAGAGTACCTTGTCTACTCAGCTTGATCAAAGTAAATTTAAGTGGCACCCATATGCTAAACCGAGGGCATAAAGGAACAGACAGAAATCAAGATAAAGACAAACTTTAATCAATACAATCATGAAAAAACTAGAGTTACATGTTCCTCATAAACAATATTGTACCATTTTATTTAAGGAGCCTTAAATCACACAATGTCAGTTAGTCTTCACAGTATTCATATTTTGTTTAGTTAACCATGCCAATCATACCCTCGCTTGTGGTTCAAATCAGCTACAGGCTGGTCAGCCTGCAAGTTATAACATATAAAGCCAGTATGCAATGTTGGGTATGGCTAAACTCAAACAAATTCCTTCAGGCTTGGACTGAACCTCTGGAAAGCTTCAGCATATCTAACCAACTAATACGTACTACCTATATACTATATTGTACGGTACCTTTTTGTTCAGAAAGGCTGAGATTGTTAGCCTTCTGCCTTCAATGATTTTCTTGGCTTAAATCAGCTAAACAGGAGAACCATCTCACAGTTTATATATATATATATTTGTTGTTCTGACCCTGTCTGAGAGGCCATATTACAGGCTCCATCAGGAAAGTCCATTGTTCAATGCTGGTAACCTATGTTCCAGCTTTCTAGATTGCAGCTTAAGATATCTTCTTATTTTGTAGAATATGACAAATAAAAGACTTCTCAAGTATTTCTAACGACAATTTAAATTAGGCAGTTTAGGGGTTTTCCCCCTATAGTCAGTATTCTATGACAAAGGCTTATTAACAAGTTAAAGTTTTACATTTGAAGGATAACAGAGATGATAGATTTCTAAAACTTATTCAAATTAATGATGCAATGTCTGTCCAGCTGATACCAATGGTTTTCTTCTGCTTACATACTGTTGAGAGACTTGGCTCCAAATATTGGGAGACACTGAACTGTTCAGCTTATAATCAAAATAATAGTCAGAAACTGGTAAGTACTAATTAATAATACAATGCCATGGTTAGTTACTATTGTAACTAAAGCTACTTGTTTTCTGGAGCAGCAGTTAAATCCACTTTCTTCTTCTTTGCCACTTTTGGTTTTTTTTCTGACATTGCTGTATCACCATTTTCCTTTCCTCTTCACACTTTTGGATCAAATGTATGATCCAAAATGATGATGAAAGTATAGCTTTCTGGAACTTTTAACTTCAAATACATGCATCTAGCTCTTCTTCCCAGTAATCAAAAATCTTTTTTTTGCTTTCTCTGAAATTTGACTCTTTTTTTTTATTTGCAATTACAAACCCAACAATTAATGCAAGCTGTACCTACGCTATAAAATTCAAGCCCGCCCCTAATTGTGGACTGTGCTTTAACTATTGAAATGAATTCAGTCATGTTACCATTTACTAACAAAGTTCAGTAGCAAAGATGTGGTCATGTAGTCCCAGTGTTTTATATTTGTTTCCCACAGACTTGAAAAGAAGCAGGACAGGAACTGGAAAAAGCATTTAATGAAAAAATAGTGGCATTATCTCATAGATATCATTCACAAAATATAAACTTCTAAAAAGTACTTTTTCTTGAAAATGCTCTTTGGAAGTACAGCTTAGATTTCAGTCATGACTCAGTGACGCACTGGATCTATTTTCACCTTGCCTTTCAAAACGTAAGCTTCTTTTTGTTTTTATTTTTCCCTTTTTATTAAATATTTCAATATTATATCTGTATTATTTGGAGAAGATCTTTGCTAGAGGTTGCCAACTCTAATTTCATAAAATTGGCCATTAGTGTCTGTCCTGGTTTCAGCTGGGATAGAGTTAACTTTTTGCTCGTAGCTGGCATAGCACTGTGTTTTGGATTTAGGATGAAAATAAGGCTGATAACACACTGATGGCTTAGTTGTTGCCAAGCAGTGCTTACACCAGTCAAGGACTTTTCAGCTTCCCCTGCTCTGCCAGGGGCACCAGAAGCTGGGAGGGGGCACAGCCAGGACAGCTGACCCCAACTGGCCAAAGGGCTATTCCATTCCATATGGTGTCATGCTCAGTATAGAAACTGGGGGGAGTTGGCTGGGGGGCAGTGATCGCTGCTCAGGGATTGGCTGGGCATTGGTTGGCAGGTGCTGAACGGTTGCATCACTTGTTTTTTCCCATCTTTTGTTTCTCTGTCTTTCTCATTGTTTTCCTTTTAATTACAAATATTAAATTTAATTTCAATTATTAAACTGTTCTTATCTCAACCCAAGAGTTTTCTTACTTTCGCTCTTCTGATTCTTTCCCCAGCTCACCAAGGTGGGAAGGGTGAGCGAGCAGCTGCGTGGTACTTAGTCGCCAGTTGCAGCTAAACCACAACGATATCACAGCTGGTTTCCAAGCAAGCTGTTGAGCTTTCCCTTCTGAAAGCCTTCTGCTACTGGTCTCTCTCATGAGCCTCATCATAGATTCAGCTTCATTAACACCTCTTTTCTCCCACAGTTCCTTTGTAGCTAGACATTTCCACCCTATGAAGTCACCAGTCTCCCTCCAAAACCAGTTGGTTTTTATCTGGAAGCACCCCTGTTCTCCTGAGCTCACTTTTTTTTTTTTTCGGGGGGGGAGGGGGGAGGCAATTCCTACATTTGTTTTATCTGTGAACTTCTATTTCTTGTAATCATTCCTCTTTGGGTCACTGTTTGGACACCTTAGCCAAGCACAAAGTGATTCTGCAAGCAGGATATACCCTGCTTGGAAGTATAAAAATTATTTATTGGTTATCATACACAAATGATGACTACTAGGTTAGGCATTAATATGCTCACCACCTTTTATAAGACACACGCAGACTCTTTGCTAGCCAGACAGGCAAGGGTCAGGAGGAGCAGGGGCAGTTCCTGCAGCTCCCTGGAGCACAGCCACAGTTGTGCCATTTTCTGAAACCCTAGTTTATCACAGAATCACAGAAGGGTTGGAAGGGACCACCATAGACCATCTAGTCCAACCCCCCTGCTAAAGCAGGTTCACCTAGAGCAGGTTGCACAGGATATCATCCAGGCAGGTTTTGAATATCTCCGGAGAAGGAGACTCCACAAGCCCCCTGGGCAACCCGTTCCAGTGCTCTGTCACCCTCAAAGTGAAGAAGTTCTTCCTCATGTTCAACCTCTTATGATTCAGTTTGTGCCCATTGCCCCTTGTCCTGTCACTGGGCACCACTGAGAAGAGTCTGGCTCCATTGTCGTGACATCCACCCTTAAGATATTTGTAAGTATTTATGAGGTCCCCTCTCAGTCTTCTCTTCTTCGGGCTAAACATGCCTAACTCTCTCAGCCTTTCCTCATAGGGGAGATGCTCCAGTCCTCTCATCATCCTTGTTACTCTCCTCTGAACTCTCTCTAGGAGTTCCTCATCTTTCTTGAACTGGGGAGCTCAGAACTGGACACAGTACTCCAGGAGGGGTCTCACCAGGGCAGAGCAGAGGGGCAGGATAACCTCCCTTGACCTGCTGGCCACATCCCTTAATGCCCCCCAGGATGCCATTGGTTTTCTTGGCAACAAGGGTATGCTGCTGGCTCATGGTCAGCTTGTCATCTACCAGGACTCCCATGTTGGTGCTTTTCCTTGTCTTACCCTGTCTGCAATTCCAGCTTTCTCAACTCACATGAACCTCCTCCTCAGACTTTCTGTCAACTTTCCACACCTCCCCCCACCCCAACTCAGCAATTTCCACAGAAGTCTGAGCCATGGTTATGTAGCTGTGCAGTATCAGCAATGGGCCTGGTATCCTTTAGAGCACAGAGGCCCAGACTTCAAGACACAGGGAGTCACACTCGTTTTTAGCACTGAGATGACTGTGACACAGAAGGTAAGGAAATGGATTACTTCTAACTGGCCAGCAGTCAAACCTGGAGGTTTGAGTATCAGGTGCTCAATGGTAACCTTCTGTATGCTCATGCTTACCCTGTAAGAAAAGCTTACCCATTTTCTTGCACTAAACCATTAGGCATTTCTTCATATCTTAATATACTGCAATAAATCACTACATTTTCTTCAACTTCTCAATTCATGTATCAGCATTTGGATTTAGGCCAATTTGAATTAATGTTGCAAAAAGCTGCATTAAATCCTTTAATGACACTAATCCAAAGCAAGAATCTTCCATCCTCCCCATGAAAATTTATTTCCCAGAGCTCATAGAAAAGACATTCGATAGGAAACAAAATTTTTAAGCATATGAAATTTGTTTGTGACCTTTTCACTTGCTATAAGCATCAACCAAAATATCAGTTTAGTGTGGTCCTAATGATATTACTGCCCACTATGTTAGATCTCTGTCTATAATTAAAGCAAGATTTTTTTTCCACCACTAAGGCTCATCTGGGGGTACTGATTGACAGCCAGCTGAATATGAGCCAGCAGTGTGCCCAGGTGGCCAAGAAGGCCAATGGCATCCTGGCTTGTATCAGCAATAGTGTGGCCACCAGCAGCAGGAAAGAGATTATGCCCCTGTACTTGGCACTGGTGAGGCCACACGTTGAATACTGTGTTCAGTTTTAGGCCCCTCACTACAAGAAGGACGCTGCATTGCTGGAACATGTCCAGCGGAGAGCAACCAAGCTGGTGAGGGGTCTGGAGCACAAGTCTGATGAGGAGTGGCTGAGGGAACTGGGGTTGTTTAGTCTGGAGAAGAGGAGGCTGAGGGGAGACCTTACTGCCCTCTATACCTACCTGAAAGAAGGGTGTAGCAAGGTGGGGATTGGTCTTTTCTCACAGGGAATGGGTGATAGGACAAGAGGAAATGGCCTCAAGTTGTGCCAGAGGAGGTTTAGATGGGACATTAGGAAAAATTTTTTCACCGAAAGGGTTGTCAAGCATTGGAACAGGCTGCCCAGGGAAGTGGTCAAGTCCCCATCCCTGGAGGTATTTAAAAGACAGGTAGACGAGGTGCTTAGGGACATGGTTTAGTGGTGGGTTGCCAGTGTTAGGTTAACGGTTGGACTTGATGATCTTAAAGGTCTTTTCCAACCTAAATGATTCTGTGATTCTATCTGACTTTCTCATCTAAAAGCTCATCCTGTAAATATGGTTTTTTTTTGAAGATGGAAAGAGAAGGCAGTATCTCCATCATGAGGTGGTTTGGTTGTTTTAAGACAATCCCAGGGCTCTGTTCTGCAACTCTTTTTTTTTACTGTGCATTTGGGCTGCAAGTCAGTTGCTGTTATTATCATAGAATCACAGAATCATTTGGTTGGAAAAGAGCTTTAAGATCATTGAGCCCAACTGTATCTGCCCACTACCAAACCATGTCTCTAAGCACCTCGTCTACTTGTCTTTTAAATACCTCCAGGGATTGGGACTCAACCACTAATCTCCTAATCATGCCAATAATTTAAGTTAGGGTAAGAATGAGATAAAAGCAATGGGGTGGCAGACATGTGGAAAAGGTAGAAAGAAGGGGAGGAAAAAAAGGGAGTTAATTAGTGGAGACATACTCAGGTCCATTTTTTTTTTTTTTTGTCTAGCTTTTACAGATCACTATTCATGTAAAAATGTCCAAGATCCACTTTGTCTTCTTGTGAAAAATGAGGCTGAAACCTCAGATATTTCTGTATTGCCCTAATAAGAAGCATATTTAGAATTATGCCATTGATTACCTTCTCTTCCCTCTTACTTAAAAGCAGCATTTTAATTTATAGATTGATAACCTGCACTAGCCATCAGACAGAAAAAAAATCCACTTAGACTCACAGTATGCAATTCCAAAGTCATGTTGAACAAGATGTCTGTAACACTTAACATTTTGTAAATGTTCATATTTCACTAGCGCGAGTCACACTAAATGTGTTTTTTCCTTACACTGAAAAGTAATACGTACCTTCCAATGTTCAGACCCACTGACATACATCTGCTGTTCTCGTTTCTAACCGCTTCCAAGTTGCTGATAACATATGCATACATAAGTGAATTTTCCTATGATTCACCTTTTAAATATTACAATTTTTTTTGCTGTCAAAACTCTGCTAATTTATGCTTCATTATAGGCTAGGAAGTGCAATTGTGGACTGTGCTACAGTAAGGCCTGTAGCCCCTACGTGAGAAATAGGTGCTTTACATGATTCCATGCAGAAACTATCCCACAAACTTTCATTCCAGTATCTTCTATCTTACAATACCATAATTACAAACCTACATCTCTAAGATGTTGGGGTCAAATTATTTAGTGGAAAAAAAGACATCAGTATTATCTGCAAATTCTGTTTCCCACAGGCATAAATTTGATAAGCAGCGAGTTAAAAGTCAAATTTAAGGACACTGAAAGGTTGAGCTCTGTAAAGGAAGCATGGCTATTCTTTAATCCTATAAAGTCTAGAACAGAGTAAACTGAAGCACAAATCAACTATTAACTATTAAAGCAAATACTTTAAGAGTAGGAAACTTAGCCGTTGAAAGGATGACTAAATTAAAAGGTACATGACCACTGTAGGCAACAGAAGCTGTGACGGATCCCCCCAAAAACGGTTGCTCCCCTTTCTATCCCAAACCTGTACCAAACTCTCACATGTACCAGTAAAAAATAACAGATGCCAGAG
>NW_009259877.1:3264844-3266799 GCF_000687185.1 Egretta garzetta | reverse complement strand
GTGCAGGACGATGGAAAGAGAAGGCAGTATCTCCATCATGAGGTGGTTTGGTTGTTTTAAGACAATCCCAGGGCTCTGTTCTGCAACTCTTTTTTTTTACTGTGCATTTGGGCTGCAAGTCAGTTGCTGTTATTATCATAGAATCACAGAATCATTTGGTTGGAAAAGAGCTTTAAGATCATTGAGCCCAACTGTATCTGCCCACTACCAAACCATGTCTCTAAGCACCTCGTCTACTTGTCTTTTAAATACCTCCAGGGATTGGGACTCAACCACTAATCTCCTAATCATGCCAATAATTTAAGTTAGGGTAAGAATGAGATAAAAGCAATGGGGTGGCAGACATGTGGAAAAGGTAGAAAGAAGGGGAGGAAAAAAAGGGAGTTAATTAGTGGAGACATACTCAGGTCCATTTTTTTTTTTTTTTGTCTAGCTTTTACAGATCACTATTCATGTAAAAATGTCCAAGATCCACTTTGTCTTCTTGTGAAAAATGAGGCTGAAACCTCAGATATTTCTGTATTGCCCTAATAAGAAGCATATTTAGAATTATGCCATTGATTACCTTCTCTTCCCTCTTACTTAAAAGCAGCATTTTAATTTATAGATTGATAACCTGCACTAGCCATCAGACAGAAAAAAAATCCACTTAGACTCACAGTATGCAATTCCAAAGTCATGTTGAACAAGATGTCTGTAACACTTAACATTTTGTAAATGTTCATATTTCACTAGCGCGAGTCACACTAAATGTGTTTTTTCCTTACACTGAAAAGTAATACGTACCTTCCAATGTTCAGACCCACTGACATACATCTGCTGTTCTCGTTTCTAACCGCTTCCAAGTTGCTGATAACATATGCATACATAAGTGAATTTTCCTATGATTCACCTTTTAAATATTACAATTTTTTTTGCTGTCAAAACTCTGCTAATTTATGCTTCATTATAGGCTAGGAAGTGCAATTGTGGACTGTGCTACAGTAAGGCCTGTAGCCCCTACGTGAGAAATAGGTGCTTTACATGATTCCATGCAGAAACTATCCCACAAACTTTCATTCCAGTATCTTCTATCTTACAATACCATAATTACAAACCTACATCTCTAAGATGTTGGGGTCAAATTATTTAGTGGAAAAAAAGACATCAGTATTATCTGCAAATTCTGTTTCCCACAGGCATAAATTTGATAAGCAGCGAGTTAAAAGTCAAATTTAAGGACACTGAAAGGTTGAGCTCTGTAAAGGAAGCATGGCTATTCTTTAATCCTATAAAGTCTAGAACAGAGTAAACTGAAGCACAAATCAACTATTAACTATTAAAGCAAATACTTTAAGAGTAGGAAACTTAGCCGTTGAAAGGATGACTAAATTAAAAGGTACATGACCACTGTAGGCAACAGAAGCTGTGACGGATCCCCCCAAAAACGGTTGCTCCCCTTTCTATCCCAAACCTGTACCAAACTCTCACATGTACCAGTAAAAAATAACAGATGCCAGAGGTGGAGGCTAATCTGCGTGAAATCTAACCACGGTATTTTTTTTTTCCCCCAGCTAGTTTAGTTTTAACCCCAGTCCGACCGCTGGGAGAGGTCACACATCCACACCTTTATCTCACAGGCACCTTTGCTCTCCCTGGGTTTCTCCATGCACTGCCAGATACAGGACCCCTCTCCACCTTCAATCTCCACGCTCTGTTGACTCTGACACTCATCTGCCAAAAGGGTGGGCAGAGTCACCTTACTAAAACATACACACAGGGGGGGGGAAAAAAAAAAAAGGAAATAAATAAATATCAACTTTATTGCTGCCCTGAGGTCACCCCTTCAGCAACAGGAAACCCCTCCCTACACCCTGCCCGGCCCAGTGGAGGGGCGGTGCTCAGGGGCTGCGGCCACCCGCCCACACGGCGACTCCAGCGACCGCGACGGCTCGCAGCCTGGCGGCGTGAGGCGG
>NW_009259877.1:3261843-3264672 GCF_000687185.1 Egretta garzetta | reverse complement strand
GGCGAGGGTCTGGGGCAGGAGCCTGCGCCGAGGGAAGCGGGGAAAGGTGGAGGGGGGACAGCTTGAGCTTAAAATGGGAGGGGATGCGGCCCGCCAAAACGTCGCCCTTCTGTCGCACGTTTACAAGTTTAAAAGACGCAGTGGCTTTTGTTAACGCTGTGATCGCTCCAGTTGTCAGTTGACTCTCTCTATGAGTTGCATTTGTGCCATTTAAAAATTGTGTCTCACAGTTCCAGCTCAATTTTGCTTGTTTATATCAGTTGTTTACTGAGCGAAACGGAGGGAGGAAAAATCGAATTGCATTGTAGGCCTCATCCCGTGGCACACAAGATAAAGTGGAAAACCTGAAACTCGCTCGCTGACTGGGGTTAAGTCTGAAGTTGATAGTATACCTCTGAGACCTACCCACACAGAATCACGCTGGGTTTGTTTGCACTGGTAGGGCAAGAACCTGTTTCTCTTTCCATGTGAACAAGTGCATTTCCATATGTTATTATTTATAGTCAAAGTCTTGCTAGGTGTAAACCAGGCTTACATTTGATTTGTGTGTCATTCCTACAATATCCTTGTAATGCAGAAGATTACAAGCCTTGCCTTGCACCAGCCAGCATGCTCGAGGGATCTTGACATCAGCACTTTGTGACCAGTTGGTTTGAAGTCACTGGAACGCTCCTTGCACGTTGTTCCGCTGAGGTAGAAGAAACAGTATGTTCATGTTGTTAATTATAAGGGACAGTTCGTTCACTTGTTCTTTGCGTTATTAACAATTTTAGTCCTTCCTGTTCCTGAAATGAGCAAATGACTTTATGGTTGGTGGTGAACAGGGTGCCAGATGGAGTCTGGTGAGAGAGACAGTAGCTACCAAACAAAAGTCCTGCCTAGAACTGTTTCATTGTCAGATGAATTAACTGTATTAACGCATCTGTGTTTTAGGTTGTGCTCCCTTGAAAGGTAATTTTGAGAGGGTTGTGAAGAGGGCCTTGATGTGCAGGTACTTTTCAACTACTTTTTTTTTCTTTTTTTTCCCTTAATATTTTTAAACAGGTTATGTTTAGAAGAGAAAATTTCTACTGTGTACTTCCATGGTGTCCAAGCTCATCTATTGATACTTCCTTTGTAACTCCGTGGTAAAACAGCTTCTAAGATTATCAGTTTGGTTACCACATCATCTGGATCCAGGGGTCACTTCTAAGAAAATGTGGACTGCTAAAAGTCTTTGTAATGCTCAAATACGGTTGCTTCCGTTGAAAGAAGGCAGATTGGGTAGTTGCATGTTTCAAAAAACTCAGCAGTTCTGCATTGGAATTCTAAACTGTTGCACCATAAGAATGCCACGTAACAGAGTTAAATTCCAGGTAAGTTTTTGTGGTGCTCTAGGTGTAAGTGATAGAAATCAATACAGTGATAATATAATTTATTTTAGAATCTACAGAGCTAAGCTTTCGATCTTGCAGCCTTCATTAATAATGAATTCAAGATGGCTATCAAGGTGAAGGGGCAGGCAGCAAGAAGTTGCAGGAGAAGCAGCGTTTCAGAATGAACTTTCTGTGTCTGATAGTTCTAAGCTGGGGAGAAACATTAAGTTTTTTTCAAATTCTACTTCAGACAATACTGCTTGATAACTGAGAGGTTTATTAATTAGTGACAGCCATTCAGTGAAGAATAGGACCAGTTATCTGTCAAACTTTACTAATGCAATATTGCACAAAAAAGGGGGGCAAAAAAGTCAGATTTTACTGGATTGGGAAAGGAGGATATAAACATAAGAGTTTGATTATAAAAAAAAATATAAATCTGTGGATATAAACAAAAATAGTGGGAAAGGACACAAAATTAAGCCTAATCTTGGACACTGGCAGTTCCAAATGGCAATTTTTTTATTTTTCCAGCTGTCTAAGTTAATCTTTAAAATATAAATTGCTGCATGCACTTAATGCATACTAGAACATTGTGGTTTCAACTAGTTTAGGGGGGACTAAGCAATTGCGAAATTCGTCTAGATGGTTTTACAACTATTTTAATTGACTTTATTAATCTGTTTAAAGATAAGTCATGTTCATCTTATATTTGCCAGTTGTTTCTCTTTTAAAACAGTAATATTTGACTGTGTGATTGTAGGTCTCCAAGGTAAATAATAAACGATCGGTAGTAGATACAAGAATGGCTACTAGTGCAGATGGGACTAAAATAGCTGCTGGAACAAGTCCCAGTGGAGTATGTGATGGAAGCCAACGTTCATTAGAAGGTATTTTTGCCACCCTATTCTTATGAAGTCAGCCTTCCCTGTCCTTTCTAGACATCTTGTATTAACGACCAAGATGGTCTTAACTCTTAATTTTAAAGTTTGATATCATGTGATGTGTTTATTTTTTTTATTTTTAAGGTGTAAATAGACAATTTTTATAGTTTGCAAAGACTTACGTAATTTTCCTAAATGTCTTAATGGCTGATTGGATTGTGTACTCATTATTTTGTATTATTACTGTTTTAATTTTTTTTCTTCATCAAACTCTTACAATGCTTATTCCGTGTGACTGGATAGATGCAAAACCTAGTTTTCCTGTTCGCTTGCTAGCAACTGTGGTGACTCTTAAGTAGAGTATAATCTGTTGGATGGGTTATTGTTTTGTGAGAGCCTGTTTTTGACTGGGAGAATCAATTTTTTTAATATTCACTGAAGGCTACGAATGGTCTGTGGTGCTAGTGAACTTTTTTCCCCTGCTGTAAATCTGAAAAAAACAATTAAACATTCCTGTGTGAGTGGTGTTTTCTGATTCAGGCAAATTAGTAGTTAAAATTATGACCTTTATTTTAGCAATGCTGCCTAGC
>NW_009259877.1:3251783-3261821 GCF_000687185.1 Egretta garzetta | reverse complement strand
CTTTGCTTGTTTGGTCATTCCTAGGTAATAACTAATCCTTAAATGTGCTACCGTGCATTATACATTTTAGCTTCTGTGCTTCAGGGTGCTTGGTCATTAGCATTCTATGTATATTTAATTTTCGTTTGTAAAGGTTTTTTAGGCAGTTGCTTTGGGCATTTTCAGCTTTTGTTTACATATGGGTGACAGGGAGGTAGTTATGACTGGTTAAGATGCTTAGATCGTGTACTGTTTATATAATTATATTGCTCAGTATGAGAAACTATTCTGCTATTTCTTGTGCATGACATTTAGGAAGACAGTACTTATCCTGAAAACGCTATATTGTATTGTATCATAATTCTTCTGTACAGGCTTGTCTCCTTACATATGTTCTCTTTTAGGTTTGCATTACAAACAGATGAGATACTGCTGATTTTTTGAATGCCCCTCCCCCTGCACTCCCAGTATATTTTAAATTACCAGTGATTATTTTTTTTTCTGCAGATGTGAGAATCTTTTAAATAGTACTCTTAGGTTTATGTTTACTCCTCAATGCTCCTTCTTTACCTGTAAAGTAATGAAACTGAACGGCCCCAATGTCCTTCTAGTTTCTTCTTGTACTTCTCTTTCTCATGCTTCTGTTTTTTTCTTGTAGACAACAGAATCATAACTATCCCCTTAACCAGTTAAAATCTTTATATTTTGAAATTTGCCAATCACATAACATTTCTGAAAAGCAGTGGCAAAAGCATTTACTATGTTCTGTTTACCTCGTATCTCTAGAGTGTGCACACTGTCCAGCTGAAATGTACTTGTTCATTGAAATTTTTTATTAACACATGCCAACTTTGAGTTAATAGATAATATCGTCAACAGTCAGAACTTATGTTAAACCCTCTAAGAATATTTATTCCGAAGTCTTGTGGAAGAGGTGTTTCATACCATTTCTAAGATAGCAAGATTTCTGCTGTTTGCTCAGGCAGCTGAAAAAATGGTCTATGTCCGGATGTGACTGTGCTTGTATTTCTGGTACTCTGTAAGAAATTGGCAGGGAATAGTCTTACTGTAGACTTGATTAAGTTTCTCTGTATGTTCTCTTGGGAGCTGTTATAACCCTAGTATTCTTTTTGATCAAAAGAGCAGTGATCATCAAAGCAAAAGACATTTTTCAATCATACTGTCTCTGAAATGCACCATTCTCTAACTTGCAAATCAAGTGTTGCCATGACATACTTGCAAAAATCAAAAGAAATGGCGAAAGTTATATTCTTATAAAAGTGAGTATCTTGTTTTCCTGTTTCTTGCTTTTCTGATTTTACAGGACATTCATCTAACGAATGCTTTCTTACATTTTTCTCTCACTCAGAGATTCCTTTGCAAGATGAAATGACATTGCTTAACTGCATCTGTCAAGCAGATAGTTCCTTACAGAATCATAATTCTTATCCATCTGTATCATCTTTGTAGGTTAAGTGCTTTTGTTAGAAATTTGATGTAAGAGGCCTTCAATTCAGTGTACAGAACCTCCCTGCAAATAGGTGCATAGTGCTGAATGAAGATGTTAATATTCTGTTGTTTCTTCTCTATAATGCTGATTATTTGCAATACTCTATTGATTTTAATGTTCTGAACAAATGAAAGAAGGCCTGATTGTTTCACCCAGTAACAGGTACTAGCTATCACTTAGGAGCTGAACATTACATGATTTTTCAATTGACAACTGGATAAAGCCCTGAGCAACCTGATTTGATCTGATAGCTGACCCTCTTTTGAGCACAAGAAGGTTGGGTAAGAGACCTTCTGAGTTATTCTATGATTCAGTGATTATTTTTTCTCTCATTATTTACCCACTTGTAGGGTTGTTACATGTATGTGCAAAACCTATTTCTCAGTCATGCAGCTAGATGTAACCACTGGATCTGTCATTTGAACCTGAATGTCACCTGCCAATTAACATCTGTACTGAAGTATTCTTAAATTTCTTGTATATGTGACAAATACATAATATAGACCTGAGAACTGACCCTAATTAATAGAAATTTAATGACTTGATAACACAGCCATGCAATTGTTACTTTTGATTTTAAGGTCTCTTGGAGAATCTATAAAACAGTGCTGTATTTCATGCCATACAAATCCAGTGGATCAAGTACTTCTGTTTAAAAAACAAAAAAATATTTATTTGTAACTTATTTTTGGATTGCATTCATTTCTTTTTTTGCACTTGAAATTAGTCTACTCTTGACAGAATGTGAGAGTAGCAGCATTCTTTAACAGTATTCCTTTATTGAAATCTTAGTGTTCTTTTTTTCTTTTTGCATGTTTGCCTCTCACGGAGTCCTTTTGTCAGTCAAGAAACTGATCTGAATACTCATTCAATAATCTCTGTCTCTTGGGTAGGGGAATGAAGGAGGAAGAGAAGTATGGGATCTAAGTGTTAAGACATTAACTCTCATCAAAGAGCGAATGCTATGTATCCAGACACTCAAGAGAACAGTGGTTACTGACAATAACTGATAATTAGGTAGGACTAAAGCTCATATAAGAAGATAAAACTTCCTCACGAAGCCTTGTAAGAGAACGCATGGACATTTGACTTTAGTCAGTATATTTTCATAGGTCTTCATCTGAGATTCGGATAATCCCTTCAGTTCATATAACCTCCTTTTCTGTTCTTTTCACTGTAGAGGAAATGTACCAGCCAATTCTTTATACATTGAAGTGTGATTGTCTTCTACATTTGTAGGGATTTTTTTTCTTTTAAAAAAAAAAACCCTTTAATCTAAAAATTTCTCGCTGTAGCTACGTTTTAGATACTCTTTTTAGTTTTGATCTCTTTTGGATTTTTGAATGTCTAAATGTTATCCAGCAGGGAGAGATACCCTTTAGAATGCTTTGTAGAAGGTTTAGAAGATGTATATATCCATGTACATGAGCATACATAAGCTTGTTTTTATTTAAACTTACTATCTCACACTTGGTTTCTAAGTTGCATTTCATAGGTCCCTTAGACATGATTCTTGGGATTTGTGAACTCTTACTTTACTGGTTTATTTTCTGACCAATCAACTACGTAAACATGGTCCTTATTTCTTACAATGTTTCACATTAGTAGTGTCTTGAGCCTGAAATCTCTTTTGGACAAAAATGGGAGTTAATTTTTCCATGCTCGATTGTCTTTCTACTTAATAATGCTTTAAGCAACTTCACCTTTTTGACAGAGGGGCCTGTGATGCAAATGCATCTTTGCTCCTGATTTGCAGAAGGCATGGAAACAGCTGCAGCACTGGTTAAACTACTGAGAGTTTAACTAGCCTGAAAGCAAGCACATCATGGCATTGTACTTCAAAGTCTATTTAGGTTTTTCCCACTCTACTAAAAAAAAAAAAAATCTTCAAAATAGAGTTGTGTTTGTTGTTTTCCAGTAAAATCTTGAGTAAACTTTTTTATCTTCTATGCAGTACAGTGATTTTTCTTTAAATTAAAAAATTCTTTTTTTTTTTTTAAAAGTAGTAACACGACTTATCATTTGATTCGCTGCAAGTGCCTTTCTCTCATATTGCCATAGCAAGAGCCAATCCTGAAATCCTTTCTATCAGTACAAATGTGTTGGATATATTACAGGTATATTTACAAGTGGATATGCAAGCATTTCCAGTGTAAAGAGGGTAAAGCACAGTTGATAAAGTACCTTATGATAGTGTAGTGTTTTAGCAGCATAACTGATGCACCAAACAGTATGCCCTGGCACTATGAGATACGTGCTTGCTCACTTTTTTGTTCCTTTTTTTTTTGTTTTTGGTGGGGTTTGGTTTTTTTTGTTGTTGTTTTTGTTTTTTAGGAAAACAGTAAACATGGTTAGACCCATTTGTGGTCTGATTTTAATCATGTTATGGGCAGAGCAGTTGAGTTTAGTATGTCTTCTTATCTAGTGGTTTTGAAAGCTGTTTCTTATCCTTGTCTTTCCTGCTCTTTCCATTTCTGAGCTGAAGAGTCAATTTAAACCAAAATCTGTTGCTGTACATGTGTGCTAACTTTTAACTGATACCACAGTGTCTGTAGATTATTTCCAAGAGAAACATCTCATCAGCTGTCTCATTACAAACCAGAAAAATCAAGTATAGTCCTGAGTATACTGATTTTTTTTTTTAGTCCCGTTCATATTGATGCATAACCAAATATACTAGGAGTTTATTTTTAATTCAGTACTAAAATAATCTGTAAAATATCTTGTATATCTGTACAATATAATCTGTAGAATAGCTTGCTCTCATAATTATAGTTATTTGCAGAAACAGAAGAGCTAATGAGATGTACAGCCTTTTTGTTTTGTTTTTTTTTTTTTTTAATAACCAGCCCCTAATGATCTGAACTTACACTTCCTGTTCATGTTTGTTGTTACATTTAAATTCTGTCCTTGACACCTTCAGAGTGTGTGTTTTCATACATTTAGTGTTTTGTATTTTACTTTGGTGGGGTCTTTTACTCCTTATTTTAATAGTAGCAACGATATGTTGTGTGTTTTTTCTTTTCTAAATAAGAAATTACTATAAATAAGAATTTGTCTATTAGTGATTACTAATAATACTAGTAGGCCAATGAGTTCCAAAGGTGAAGGAAAAAATGTTTTCTTAGAGAATTATATTGGGTTCAAGACTGTGTGTGTGTCAGGGGAGTAAGATGACACAGTAGCCAGCAGTTTTAGAATTAGTTTGATTTTTATTCTAGGTGGCTAACAGTGTTCACTCTACAACAGCATTCTTTTACCACTTTTGAATATCTGCTTTTATTTAATTTTTTTTTTTTTTTTTTTTACAAATCAGATGAAAATGCACAGTTCTGTTGTAAAGAGAGAGATTTCTTGATTGAAAAAGGGTTTTGTGCTAAGGAGTATTTTAGAGTTGTTTTCAATTTTGGAGATGCTAAACTAACTGTTACTTGTTTGATATATTGGGTAATCAAAAGTTTTTACTATTCTTAAACAAACCACTTTTTGTTATATAGATATGATATATTATGTGTTCCGTGTCAAAAGAATATATGTATATCATAAGATAAAATTAACTGATCCTTCTTCTGACTGTGAAACTTTATTTCCACAGCACAAATGAAACATATCAATCTGTCATTTGCAGCTTGTGGGTTTCTGGGTATTTACCACTTGGGGGCAGCAGCTGCTTTTTACAGGCATGGTAAGAAGTTACTGAAAGTTGTGAAAGCTTTTGCGGGAGCTTCTGCGGGATCACTGGCTGCCACTGTCTTACTAGCAGTACCAGAAAATATAGAGGTAAATTAATAAACTTGTAGGTATAGGACATGATCATTTTTAGAGGATATTTTTGATATAATCATCTACCATTAAGTTTTAAAAAATATTTTGGTTCTTGTTTTTGTTTCTTCTAAAGGAACAAGACTTGTGTATGTGTTTTCATTAACAAAATCTGTCATTCACGGGCAGAAATGTTTGTGAAGCAAGTATTTCCTTATGACAAAAGTCTGTCATATGAACTTAATATTTTAAGCTATGTAAATATAAATTTCATGTGTGTGAATGTGGAGTTGCATGCAACCAGATATACTTTAATATACTGAAATGTGTAGGCACTCAATCACTGTACATTACAAAGCTAATCATTGTTTTCTTGGCTAGAGATAGGCGTTGTTAAGCAAATGCATAGCACCATCCTTCATCCCTTTGTTAAAAGAGCTGAAAATGGTAGATGGACTGTATCTTCATAAAGTTGAAGAATATCACACACCGGCTCAAATGTTTTTCTTGCTGTCTGTGCTCTGTTAGACAGTGCAAGAAGCGGCTTGTGCACCTCCTCTAGACTCAGTACAGTTTACGACTAACAGCAGTAGCCCCACTGTATGCCAGGGAGGATTAACCCTCACAGTGTTCTGTTCTGATGGGCTCGATACATATGTGTTTGGGTTTTTTCTCCAGGGATGCCACCCTTTTCTTATCATGGATATGGTGTCATGTAGAGACAGCAATGTGATATTTAGTGACTGCTCTTACAGGTTCTATGGGAGAGCATGAGCTTGTCTTTGTTTTTTCCCCTAAGGTTAAAGCTGCTTTGCCCTCCTGAAGTGCCTATAGTGACTTTGCCTTAATATATTTAGCGGACTAGGCCTTGCCAAAATGTTAATATTTCTTTAGTATTTTGAATTATAATAAACAGCATTATTGTGGAGGAAAAAAAGGCTGTTAGATTTTTGTTCTAAGTACACTTAGGTTTCAGTCCCGTGAGCATCAGGCAACTTTCTCTGGGCCTCGCTTGTTACAACTTTCATTGAATTTGATTCAAGCAATAGTCCCAGCCAATACTGCGCTTTGCCACTGATCCTTCTGTTTGTTTGATTTTTTTTTATATTTTTTTTTTTCTGCTGTGATATGAACTTAGCTTGCAGTTAGCTATACTTCTGTTGCTTTCAGCAGTAAGTTCTTCCCTGGCCTCTTTCCACCCCACCACCACCCAAGTGCATTCTTTATATGATTTGGTATTAGGAAAGTTCCACTCTATTGTGAAGAGAACCTTGCTTGTATTCTGTTCAGATGTTACTCCTTTTCTGTAGCCTCTGATTCAAGTTTCCTTCGTATAATGCATACCTCTGATTTCAATTTCCTATATGGTGAACACAGCAGCTAGCCTTCTCTTAGCCCAACAAATTTTTTTTTGCTTATTCTAGGTTATGGTTATGAGTATTTGTTCCCAACCTGGTCCAACTTACAAAAATCTTTCTAAGTAAAAATACTAGAAGAGTTGGGGGTTTTTTTTTATATATTTGTGGAAACTAAGTGCATATTACATTGAGTCTGATGGATTTTTCCTTGAAAATTTGTAATTTTCATACAAACTGAAGAATGTTTCCTGAACTTTTTATACCTTTTTTTTTTGTTATTTACTTTTTAGTCATTCTGTTATATTGCTTAAATGCAAAAGCGAGAGCTATTTTGGGGGGGGAATAATTCTGTGTGATTCTCATGGAATTTAAGACAGTGTTGTGTACTGAATAGAATTAACTTTTCTTATCAGGATAATTTTATTTTTACCTTTATTACATTTCTGACTTGAAATACTTTATATCCAGAAATACAACTTTTACATCAGTTAATTTGTTTTTATTTCCCCACCCAGAGATGGCTATGTTAGACAAGCTATAATTAGGACTTTCTCCATCTCCTAGTCTCAGAGCTCTAATACAACCTTTCCTTAACTTGGAGAGAATGTAACATTAAGGATTTCTTGTTTTGACTGTTGCTGTTCTAATATGACAGTTTGCAAATGTTTTTCAGTCATATATTGGATTTTTGTCACTGTTGAAAAGGCATGGGACTTGAGAATTCTAGCGAGGCTTATGGAGTTATAGATAAGTGCCTATTTATTTCAAAAGTACCTTGATCATGTTTGATGTCAAGTTTGCTTAACGCAGTACAAGTGGTTAGAATTTCTAAACATGTCCTCAGTCACTATTTCAAATTTGGATGTATTGTTTAAAGCTTCTAGAACTAAAAGTATAAACAATTTGTAGCTGTAAGAAATTGTCCCTTTTGGCAGCAAGAATCATGTGGTCTATGGTTGGTTCTTGGAAGTAGCAAGTAGTTTTCTGTCATTCACCTACGTTGGGATTCATCCAGCCCACTGTTACTCTTAGCTCCCTGTCACTTTATTAAAGCGTCTTAGGTGGTAGTTCTGAGGTGCTTTTATGTCGGGTTTGTGGGTTTCTTCTCTATTTAGAGGAAAGTATCTGAATGTGCCTCTTTCCAGCTGATTGACTACAGAAGAAGCCTAACTGCCTGATGTAGAATAAATTCAAGACTTGGTGCATGTAACTGGTTTAGTATATTGGAATTGGCTTGGAACTGGCAATTGCAAGTACCTCCAAGGGTAAAGGTGCACAGCTAACCTATGTGAAATGAATTAGCAGAAATCTTTACAGCGATTGTTGCTTTAAGAGGTATGGACCTCTTAACAAACTTTTTTGGATACATTTATTCGAAGGCTATATAGAGAAAGTGGATGCAAGAACTACATTTCTGTCTTTCCCTTAGCTGAGTTCTCTGTCGTACAAGTTACATGAGGAAGTTAAACTGCTCCCAGCAGCTTGCTCCAGATGTCATACTAATCCTAACCCCAACTCTTTCCTGGTTTTCCTTCCATTAAGTCCTTTACCCTCCTCCTCAATGGGACACATTCTCAATCATTTATTTTGTTACTAGCAACATATCTGTTCCTCATGCAGGAAGCCAGTAAGCCAGGCACCCCAAACTATTTGCAGACAGATCTTTTATTCTGTTAATGTGGTTATATAGGTGAATATGAGTATAAAATATTTACTGAGTACCAATTTCAGGAAGTTTCATGGATTTAGTTTTTTCCCAAGTCCCTAAAATTGTTAGAGAAGTCTGCATGAAAGGATGAATAGTGAGTCTTAAGCATTCAGTATTGGAATTCAGAATCTTTTTGCTAAAAAAATAAACGCTACCTATTCCTTTGCTCTCCTTTTGGAGTTCCTATGGCTCACACATGGCTATTTTCCTGCAGTCTTTAACACTAGGCATTTCAGCTTGTGTGAAAGAGGTTCTCTGCAGTGGAATCTGTTGCCTGGTTTTCTGCAGTTGTGTGTTTTTCTTTTGTCTTCCACGGTAGTATTCCGTTCATTAGATACTTCTATAGTATTTAATTCATTGAATACATGTTTATGTTGTTAGCATGGGTTTCATTAGTGAGAAGAAATTGTGGTAATTTTAATTTTTTTAATGCTTATAGGCATCTTAAAGTACTTGTGCCTGGTTTTAGTACTGAGGTAGTCTTTAAAATAAAAAGTAGCTTTACGCTTGAAATATAAAAGATTGTTCTTATAATGATATGGTTCAGAGAACTGATTATTTAGCAGTGGTAATACATAGAAAAATAGCCTATAACTTCACTTGATTGTTAAAGTGGTATTCTTGTGAGGGTTTATTATTATTAATAATAATAATAATTTTTTTTTAAATTGGGATCTTGCTTTCTTACAAATCAGTTCTTATAAAAGGATCAAATTTTGTTATGCATATCTTGTTAAAAATTAAGTACACATGGGAAAATATTTTAGTTGGATCTTACAGTTCTCTCTTGATTAAAGCTTTAGCCACTAGTATGTTTTAGATACTGTTGAACATACTTCCTATAACTAAAACATCCTTAATGGTGAATTTTTTAATTTGCAGAAGTGTAAGCACTTTGCCTATGGATTTGCAGAGGAAGTTAGAAAATTGGACTTCGGTGCTGTAACGCCTGGTTATGATTTTATGAAAACACTGAGGTACCTATCTTAATGCATCTATAAGATTAGTTTTGTGTGAAGATCTCTAAATGAAAATGGAGAGTGTGTGTACTTTTTCTGTACTGTGGGGCGCTCAGCACTCTTTCACCCCTAACAAATTTACAAGGTTTTTAAATAATTATGGTGAATAATGTTTAATATTTTCTTTACTCTAGGGAAGGCATAGAGTCTATTCTTCCTTCTGATGCTCATGAGACAGCTGAGAACCGGCTCTATGTGTCAGTCACTAACACCAAAAATGGGGAAAATCATTTGGTTTCAAGTTTTGCATCCAGGGAGGACCTCATTAAGGTAATGAAGTTGAATATTGCTGCTTTAAATAGAAATGCTTGAGTTTCTTCAAGGTCTAGGAGTTCGCGGAGGTGTTTTGCATCTGTTACTTCACTGAATACCATTTATATTACATTTCATCACAAAAGAAAATGAAGAGAAAGTTCTGTCTTAAAAGAAAAAAAATGCAACACTTTTCTGCGGGTTCTTGTGGTGAATAGATACAATGTAAAGTTCCATTTATAAACTGTATTTTAACTGTTGCTGGAAAGCATATCTTTTACTGCCCATCTCTTTTCTTTTGAATGCCACTTTTTAAACTTGGATCGGGATTGTATACATATGCTGATGTGAAATGGTAGGATGAATTCAGATGGATGCAAAGCAAATGTTCTTAATAAGTTATAGCAGAATAAAGGAGGGAATAGAATAAGAAGGAATTCCTTCTTTCCC
>NW_009259877.1:3235571-3251712 GCF_000687185.1 Egretta garzetta | reverse complement strand
TTTAGAATTAATAGAGATCCCTTATAATTAATGCTTAAAGGAAAAAGATAACACTTGTTAACAAAATCTCAAAGTATGCATTAGAAGTTTGCCTTTAAAGTGTCATTTTTTTTTAAATCTTGACCCTGTTAGATTCTACACAGTCAGTCAGTTCTCAAAATTTGTAGGACTTAGTCATGCAAAGATAATATGTGAAAAATTTGTCTCAAATTATGCAGTGTTATTTCTAGCTATGGTAGCCAGCAGTGACAAGCATGGAGATTATTATTCTGTAGGTTTATGGTTTTTGCAATGAAATCTTCTAACCTGAAGACAATTAGAAGCTTCAAGATGACCTTGGAAATACATATATTTTATTAGTATTTCAGTAGTTCTTTCGTTGACTTAGCCATTTCTGTTCTATGCTTTTGTTCCATATGCTAGCAGTGAAATGGGTTGGAATAATAGTAATAAAATTCCAAATAATTGCTCATTGGAATATATTCATATTTTCTGTTCTTGTAGTGCAACTCATAATACATGTTTTTGTGCATGCCTTCAGCTATGCATATATCATTTATACAGCAGTCTGAATATTGGCGGCTACCTTGGTAGCGTGGGGGTTAGAGTTTGTTAGGTTATATAATTGTATTACGCCTTTCCTAGACATGATCTACTGTATCCAAGTATGGATAAAGATGCTGCTGGGCAGATGGTGTTTTATAGCAGCAAAATTTGTGTACCCTCTGCCAGAAATCTTTCAACTTCCATGTGCAATTGGTTTCAATGCTTAAGAGGCCTTATGGTCCGAAAGCTTTTCCTAACAGCTAAATGGAATATATGTTGCTGCAATTTTAAGCTTTTATTTTCTTTTATTATTCCCAGTGGATATGGAAAGGCAGTTAATAATCTTTAGGTATAGTCTTTGTGTATGTGAAGACAATCATTACGTGCCAGTGTTCCTAGACTCGCAGTTCTTAAACTGGAGGTGAGGGGGAAGAGAGACATGATTTGTATGTTTGTGAGGGAGCAGGGCACAGAACACTGTCGTATTTAGTTTGGAAAGGTGGGAGCAGTGATTAGGATTGCACACTGGTCTGTTAGTGGTAGGGAAATACTGAGAGTGTTAGTTCTTCAAACTTGTTCTTCCTTGCCTCACTCTTGAGATCTAAGTGATTTTGTAAGGCAGGCCAACTTCTTTCTTCAGTCTTCTTGAAAAGAATTCACACTTTTCAGGGGTCACCTGGTTTGGACTCTCTTCCTTCACTAAACCTTTTGTTCCCATTTATCTTCGTTTAGAAGGGCCAAAGTTACTGAGATGGTGTTGAATGAGAGAGGAGGAGAAAGGGAGTTGGGCAGGGGAAGAAGCTGATGTTGGGGGCTTGGGAACCCTGTAAGATGTCAGTTTTGAAAATCTGGAGAGGAATGGTTTCAAGGGGGACCTTATCTTATGCCTGTCTGATAGAGAAATAGCTACTATTTCACATTTGAAAAATAAGGAGAAAGCCTTTCTGTCTGAGCTCAGACAAAGCTCTGGTGCTTTAGATCACTGGGAAGAGAAATAGGCAAGAAAAGAGTTCTCAAAGTGAAAGTTAAAGACTTCATATAGAGTCTTAATTAAAGCTTGTTAGGGGAGGTGTTTAATACTGCAAGTAGTGGTTTTTTTTGTTTTTTTTTTTTTTTTGTAAAAGTAAATGTAATTCCACCAAAAAAAGCTCAGGCATTTTCTTCCATGATCTCCATGGTTTGTGGGGTTTTTTTTGCACCTGATCATCTTTCAGGTAGTATATACTCCAGTCTGTAAGCTGCTTCTGTTGCCCAGATTTGTGTCTCATGCTGCCATGCAAACACATGCATATTCTCCACATTTAGATATATGAAAGTTTCTGGCATATTGCACTTCATCCACACATTTACCCCTTCTCTTTGAATTGCTGTACAGTAATTGCATATACGTATATGGGTGGATGCACAGGTATAGTGATACAGACATGCTCATAGATATTACTGTGAGCTGATAGAAAGGTATGTGTGTGTGCACATCTGTACATGACAGATGAGGTGTCCCAGTCTAAAAAGAAAAATCAAAATTGAGAACTGCTGTAGACAGCAATGTAGGCTTACAATACGATAAGTAGTAATTTGTTAATACTTGAATGTATTAAATGCAAAGTATTGATACTGATAAAGATATACATGTGTGAATTTTCAGGCTGTTTGTACTATTTTGGAAACTTCGAATTCTTAGAAAATCTGATTTATTAGAAGAGTAAACACTATATTAACCTACCAGCAGAATGATGGGGTCAGCTTCTTCTTTGACAACACTCTATATGGCATTTTTTTCAGCATATGTATATTTAGTTTCTGCAGAATGATAGATTTACTTCACATTGTGTAAGGCTAAGTTCACACTCTTTTGAATCACATTCATCAGTGAGTTAATTTGTGATTTTTGTTTTGAGAGTTGTCACTGACAAGTCATAAAAAAACCCTACTGAATATTTTTAATCACATTTTAGCATACTGCAACAAGAAGACCTTTTGAGATTACAGTGGTTTTATGAAAAACTAGTATATTAACTGTTTACTACTATATTTATCTTTTCTTTTCTCTAGGTCCTGCTAGCAAGTAGTTTTATACCAGTATATGCAGGAATTAAGCCAGTGGAATATAAAGGAGAGGTAATTTTTCATTAAGTTTAACTACCAACTTTTTTTTTTTTTTTAAGCCTTCTTTATTTATGATGTAATTATTTGATCTTAGGGGAAGGGTAAGTGGGGTAGAATAGTTACTGTATCTGTTGATACTGCAGATTAACACCATGAAAGATGACATGAGTCTGATCGTGTGTTGCTTCAAAAATTGTGGGTGCTGAGACCAAAATGATCTCTGTGCCATGAAGCTGTTTCCTAAAGATAATGTCTAATGCTTACCATGAGAAGCTGCTCGTAGTAAAGATGCTTCTCACGACAACTCTAAAATGTTTTTGCAATCTAAAGGACCACCATTCTGCTTTTCTGTTTAATGGAAGAAATTATAAGGGAGGTCTTGGCAGTTGAACATTGCTGGAGTACATGTGTTTGTCTACATATGTGTTGTAATTCTGTACAGCACATGAGAACATTCTTACCAAGCACCTTCAAATCTCTTACCTCTGGACAAAAATTAAAGAATAAGCTTTCTTTTTCCCTTATAAGCATACATCTATGAAGTTTTCAGAGGTGTACGCTACTATAAGAAAACCTTTTCACAGTTGCCCGTACTTGGTTTAGCTTCAAGAACTTTTTTGACTTCCTTAAATAAATATATTAACATTTTAAGAACAATTTTGACTGTTTTGTCTGTTTGTAATTACTAGAAGTATGAAAATAGCCATTTTTTTCTTTCTGAGAAATACTACATGATATTCTTTCCTTTATTTCCTCATATGCATCCAAACTATGCCTTTAGAACATCTATAATCCTCACAGTTACCCTGCCAGAAAAAAACCACAAAACTATATGCAGTTGTCTTTAGCAAGAGGGAGTTGGAGTTTATGTCAGAAAGCTTGTCAGCTTTAGAATTATGTGTACAGCAATACACACCAGCTGAAATGTTTGGAGGGTTTAAATTGGTATTGCCTGACTGCTTGCATTAAACGGAAATTGCTTGCAGCTTCACAGGGTCTGGAAACTTCGTTGATTGGAGTCCTTATATGTTGCTTCTGCAGTTGGAGGTGTATACAGGTGGTTTTAGGTTCATTCTGCCATTAATTAAAGGGAAGGAAGTGTTATTTGTTAAATTTCTTGTGTTGTTCTTTCAATTAAGAAATTGAAAAGTTGGCTTAGAGTTTTGTCCAAAACTTATTTTAAACCGATTTTACTGGATGAACATTGCTATTATGATTTGTCTGGGTATTGTAGTACTTACTGAAACACCTGCAGCCTCTCTGTGGACAGTTCTTGTTCCTGCCTAACTTTATTTTTTGCATTCAGAAGTGAAATCATGAAATGTTTCATGGAAACTGGTTCTTCTGTTACTTTAAAGCTTGTTGTCATTCCCAGAGCTTCTTACTACTGTCCTTAAGTGAGATTCAGAAAAGGCAGTTTCTGAGAAGAAGGTTGCTTTCGTTTATTATTTGTTGGAATGATTAGTTTGCATGTCTGCACTGACTTTCTCATACTCTGTAAAACAGTGCACTTGTGGTTTGGGAATTTTTTTTTTTTTTTTTTTTTTTTTTTTTTTTTTTTTTTTTTTTTTGAGAAAATCAATGTGACTTCCATTCTGGAGTCCAAAATACTTAGAATGGGGTGAGAGCAAAGACCGTAGGATTTCTATTGCAATAGTATTTCCATGGCTTGGAACAGTGGGTAATGAGGATATGTGAGTGGGTAATAGAGGCCCTAATGCATGCAGTGCAGAGCCAGTACATGGCATATAACCTTATGATCCAGACATGGCTAAACACTAAAGTCAGTAAGATGGATTGGATACTGATTTGGCTATGTAAGGCCACCTATCATATTAGCAGCATATTCCAAGTTTCCTGAAAGCTTTACTGTAACAGACCAAAGTTCTGTCTGTCTGCATTTACACTAGTTTCAGGAAGTAAATTCCTTAGGCTGCGTGGTCCATGGCAGCATGGAGTTGAGCTTACTCCTTGTTAGGTGCTCAAGTCCATTGGCCTTACATGTGCTTCAGAACAGTTGGCCTGGATCTTCTCTGGGCTACATATGTCACATGCATACATATCACTAGGTCACTTGGGAGTGTTTTTGAAATGTATTTCAGTATGTTACCTGAGGTACATGTTGCACGATACGTAACGGAGTATGGTGCAATTTTGCTGGAATAGTATCAGAAAATAGCCAAACCTGTTGCTAGCCTATCCATACTGCCTATAGAGAGTGAACCCCAGGGTAAACTGTTCCCAGCATTGCACTTTAGTTTTCTTTTAGGAAGAATGCTTTTTGGGAAGCACTTGGCTCACACTGGAACTAGCTAGCATACCTGCAGTACGCATGCTTGGAGGCTGGACTTTTGGGGTGAATAAGCTAAACTGCATGGTAGCATAGGCATAACATCAGTCTATTCATAGTACGTTTTCTCTGGGTTTGATGAGCCTAAAAATAATCTGAAGGAAAAGGGAGTGTAAGGTAACATCTGAGAATTTATAGTCTGTTAATGGCCTCAACTAGATTTTTACCTGGGTTGGATATTTATGGTGCCCTCAGACAGGCTTCCAGTGTTACCGAAAAAGCCAGTCAAGAAAACTCTCTAAGACTCAGTTTGGAGTTTTAGAAAGCAGGCATTCTTTATTTGCAGTGCTGGGTGCTCAGTGGAAACTACCACAAATCAAGAACACGCTTAATTAACAGATCAGACGATAAGCTTTTATACATTCTAAGCAGCAGTTAACAGTTACACTTAGTCACTGTCATTCTTATTGGTTCTACAGTATCCCATCTCCAGGTAAAGTTACAGCATCCCTTTTTTTAACTGTGCATGTTCTGTGAGGAGGGGGCTTTTGTTAGTAGGGGCTTTCTCTACCCAAGGCTGTATCTTTTAGTATAATAATGAGATTATAATTAACTCCTTGGCAAGCCTCAAGGTTTCTTGAGTCTCTTATCTGTTTGTGCATACCAGGAGTTTCAGAATTGCTCAGGCAAGCACAACATAACTACCATAAAAGGTAGAGTGGAATTTTCCCCCCCCCGTCTCTTTTAGCCTTTGTTCAAGGCATCACCAGTAACAGCAGGGCAAACTTGTTCCATGTGAAATTACCTTTCTTTTAGTTGGTTTGTTGTCCTCTGAATCTCTGGCAAGGTTGATCTTTAAGACTGGTAAAGATCTACAGATGATTGATTTGACTGTATCTGAGGATGAGGCTGTAGTTTGTGTCACTATAGCTCTTACAGAAAGGCTTTGTAAAAACCATCTACTGGTAAATGGGTAAATTCTGTTAGGTCCAGCCCACATCCTTAATTTCATTGTCTGGTTTGGTTTTCATTGCACATTATTTCAGAACTTTCTCTGTCTTTGCACTGTACTTACCAAAAAGAAACTAATACAGAAGTTACCGGGAATTTGCCTCATCAGCTAAGAAGCATTTTTCAAGAATTGGTTAATGGAATTAAAAGAATCTGGGACATTATATCTCTTTATTTGCAGCATATAAATGTTTTAACTATGTAACATGAGGGACTGTGGAGCCAAAATATTGTTGACTGAGAAGCAGTTTCTCCCAAACATTTGAAAGAAAATGAAATGACAGAGGGCATGTCAGCCAGGAATAACAGAATCTGCAAAAGGTAGTGCTTAATAAAAAGGTATTGCCTTTGCCTTGGTAAATATTTTGATTTTGGAATAAATACTGAAGTTGCGTAAGAGGAGAGAGGAAAAAGCCTAAATAATCAGCATTTTTAAAAGTGGAAAAACTTTTTAAGTGTTAAAAGTACTAAGCTAGACTTGTGAAAGACAATAATGTTATGGTGACTTTGACTGCTTAGACAGGGACTCCACTGTTCTTGTCACTGTAGGAATTGCAACTAAAAGCCACTTAGTACTTCAAGGAACACTGCATATAAATCAATAATAAATGGCTATTTATAGCCACACAGGAAAAAAAAAAAGTGTTGGTGGTAGAAATGTTAAGGTATATTGCAGCTTTACTCACAGTTACTGCAACAGTGGTGTAATGAAGTTTGAGAAGTCTGAAAGATAGCTTTAAATGCTTTTGGATTCTACCCCCCAAATGTCTAAGGCAAAACAATCTCAATCCTAAGCATTGAGAAATATGATTTTTGTGGAAAGTGAAGGAATTCAATGGTGGATTGTGGGTACTGACATCAAGAGCTAATGTCAAGAGTCAAGCTGTAAAGCATGTTATGAAATAATAGGGTGAGAAGATACATGGAGACTACTGAATGCAAATATTTGTAGTTTATATTTTAATCTCAGGAGCATAAAGAAGTGTGAAATGGTAAATTTCGTCTGAGAAAGTGAAGAAGAGGGCGGGGTGGAGGAGCAAAGCAACCTCCCCTCCCCCTTAGGTGATACTTGCTGTATATCCATGTGTAAAAGTAAATCCATGTATTGCCAGATACGGAGTTGACAGTGGAAGGAGGAGCAAGTGACAACAAAGTCTTTTGGTTGCACAAATGCAAATGTGGGAGAAATCTATACCTGATGAATTAAAAGGAGGTTTGCTTTAAGCAAGCATAAAGGACACAGTTGAGAGGGTTCTATACAGCCAAGGGACAGACTTCAGAGAATGTCAGGGTCTTGTGAAGAACAAACGCTGTAACCTGAGATAATGCTTCCTGTGTAGCAGTCACTGCACTGAAAGCTGGTGTCTTCCCAACAGTTTGAAAACAAATTTAATTTAGATGTCATAAACAACTTCCCAATAGTATCCTTTTTGTGGGAGATTTTTTAATTTTGTGACTAATTTCATGTGGCATTTTCAGTAATTTTGTGGGAAAACTTGCATTATTTTGCCATTTTATAACAGTCACATATAGTATCACCTACAGCAGAAAAGCAGTCTTCTGCCTGGCTGGTGGTAAAGAGTACTAGTACAATTTGCCATTTGTTTGCAGTGCTCTGTGTTAATGAAACTTGAAGCTGATATCCTGGAGTATTCAGTTTATCTTTGCGGAGGTCAAACCCTTAAGAAACATTGAGGTGAATCTTACAATATTATTTTTTACAGCATTTCAACTTGACTAACTTTAGGTGTCTGCAATAGTCTACATCTTAAAAAGTTAATGTATGTTTCCTTTATAAGCAGGGAGAAGAAGAGAAGAAAGCACTTTTTAAGCACGATTCAAGTCAGATGTAAATGCCTACTTTAAGATAAGGTGGATCATGTGCTAGAAGTGTTTTCTCTCCCTTGATGATAAAGGAAGTGTAGAATGACTAATTTGGCTGTAGATGGATAAACTTCAGTGAGATGCATCTGATCACCAGACTTCATGTATGATGTCAGTGAACACATCTAGTCAATAGACTGGTGTTGAGTATTGGGCTATGCATGTAAGCACAGTAACAAATACGTATAAAGTAGGTTGGAAAGAGATGTCACAGCTGTCCCTGCTTATACAGGGGATGCAGTTTGGCTATGTTCCCTGTGAAGATCAGGCTTGTGCCCCTAGACTACCTTTAGAACCAAGAAATGTATGGGGCTCTGCAAGAAATTCATTGGTTGCTTTTGCTTTTTCTTCCTCATTCTTTTCTGTACTCAACTCCTGTAGCAGACTTGGCGTTTGCTCCCTCTTACGTGCCATAGTTCTTCAGCTCCTTCCCACTTTTACTCTCCTCTTTCCTGCTATTGCTGCCTTGTGTTGTATATGTAAGAAGACAAGAGGCTCTGGAAGAAGAGAGAAGTCATATTTGGTTTAGCTTGTGCAGTCAGTTTACCTGTACACACAGATTGTCCAGCTCCTAGTTTGAATCAGAGTAATGTTTTAGAGGTGTATTCTTTATCCAATATGGTTCATGTGTAATATTAACGATGTTATCTTTTCATGTATGTGTTGAGAAAAATTCTGTATGGGGCATTTTGTTACTAGATCAACTAACAAGCTGTATCGGTAACTTGATAAATACATTACACACATTTACATTTTGTCAAACACTTATTGATTAAACACTGTGCCTACATTATCAGTACCTTGATTTTTATGTCTCGTACTCAAGCTTATTCATAGTATTCTGAGAAGGAAACTTGTAAGTTTTCTTGAGGGTGGGGTGGAGGAGGCAGGGACAGGAAGTATTCAGTTATGAATATACTGTACTGAGGTTACTTTGAAAATATTTTTATATTCCAACAGAAGTGGGTTGATGGTGGCCTTACCAATGGCCTTCCTATCTTGCCTGTTGGAAGAACTGTGACGATTTCTCCTTTCAGCGGTCGATTAGATATCTGTCCACAAGATAAAGGACGTGTGGATCTTTATGTTAAATTTGCAAAACAAGATATAATGGTGAGTTGCTTGTTTACTAAATAACTTCAGAAGGAGAAAAGGTAGTTAAGCAGTTAAAGTTATGCTTATTTTAAAGTGTTTATTTTCTGCATATATATCAAGTAACATTTTGGCATTTTCTGATTTGCAAATGGAGTGTAAACTTTTTCTTAAACGCAAAGGGAGGAAAATGTAGAATAAATTTTGTCAGGAAGGTTGAAAAGCATTGATCTAGTACAAAAAAGAGCAAATTATCACAGGCTATTAAATGTAAATAATCTAGGCTTCCTTTAAGTATCAGCGGTCTCTGGCTGAGCAGAGTGTTTATACGGAGAGAAAAAAAAAAAAAAAAACAACCAAAACCCTTCTGTAGATTACCTCAGGAGAGGGTAAGTCCAGAACACCCCTTCATACTTACTGAAATTAGCTGCACTAACTGAATTTAAAATATGTTTGTTGTATATTTGAAATGGTGTACAATGACTTGTCACCTCATTGCTTAAGAGAGTTCGTGTTAAGATTTTGAACATTTGTAACGACAACACTTTTCCAGAAGTTATTTTCTTAGATGTTACAGAAACATTTCTGTATAATGAAGTACAGGCTAAGACTGATTTTTATGGCCTCGTTGTCATTGTTGACATTTCTGGTATTGCAAGCTTTGTCTCACAAACTGTAACCACAGTATGGCTACCTTTGACGTGGTGAAAGAAAATATAGAATAGCAGCAGACCTAGCTGTCAACAAAATTCCATTAGAAAGAAAAAAGAAAGATTAGCAATAATTGGTACTTTTTTTTAAGTTTCTTTTAGGCAGTTCTTAATATGTTTTCTTAATTTGAGTACTGTAATCCTAAATTGTGACAATTTCTGAATCTTTATAATGTTTCACAGAGATCTGAAGCATGATAGTACTTGGTAAATGATCATAAGGCATGAGATTATTGATTTCATATCTATTGAAAATATATGCAATCGCTTACTGTGTATTTCTTGGTGGTGATTTGTATCTACTATCAAGTGCATCTAGAGGAGGAAAAATGAGCTGGTGATTAGAGATAGAAAATTAATTGCAGAGTTACTTTTCTTCTAGGGTCCTGCAAGTGCAGACTTGTTCAGAATCTCAGGCAACATTTTAAGCTGTTCCATTTGAAGCACCCTTAGCTTTTAGAGCTGTAAAAATGTGAAGTAAGAATAATTTTTTTTTCAGCAATATTCTAATCTGCATAAAATGAAGAGTTGTATAACTTCATTTATCTGGATTGGTTTGTGAACAGTTTTCTATCTTTTTGAACCTCCTGCATCTATTAGTGTCAATTTGAATAACTGATTACTTCAAATAATGAAGATGATTTTGATACTGTTTTTCAAAACTGTGTATAATAAAATATGTGGCTAAAGTATTAAATTAATCATGTAAATAAAGTGTTCAGAACTTTATTAAATCTAATTATATTTTTAATTTTGTTGTAAACAACTTAATAATGTCTTTATTCAAGAATAGAGTTCTGAAATCTTTATACACCATGAAAGTGACCACTTGAGATGCTGAGTAGTTCTTAATTTGTTGGTAATACAAGCTAATTTTATACTCGTATGTTAAACATTGCCTGGGAACGTTCCCAAGAATGTGGTTGTTTGCACTAGTAAGCTGTCAAAATATTTCCTTGCACAAGTTTAGCATGTGCCAGCTACCACTCTGCCAGACAGTTCTGGGAATGTTTCCGAAGTTAAAATGTTTCAGAAACTTTGGGCAGTTTCATAGGAAGACAGTTGGAGGCTCTGAGTTTACCAGTGTATATGCAGACCCTTTGTGCCGTTTTGTCTTGGCACTCAGCACCCTACCTGGACACAGTTAATTTGTTAGCGTAGACATAGCCATGCTGGTCTTTTGTTTTTACATACACTACATGAAACAGGTGACAGAACAGATAGCATCACAGTCAAGTCTAGGTAAGTTGCTTTAATAAACTAATTTATAGCTTCTTGCTCTGTTGCAGCTGTCTCTGGCCAACCTAGTAAGACTTAATCAAGCTTTGTTCCCACCAAACCAGGAGAAAATGGAATTGTTGTATCAAAATGGATTTGATGATGCGGTACGTTTTTTACTGAAAGAAAATTGGTTTGAATAGATAGTACATAGAAAATGAAGAAAACCTGATGGCTGTCAAAATACAGCTATGGGCATCCTACAGAATCTAAGGTATTGCCATCGCAATTCCAGCTGAAGAAAATAGGAATTGCATCTGCTTCTGCCGAGAAAGTATCAGTTGCACTCCGAAGACCTGTATAAACGTGTCAGAGTGGGAATTGTACTTGCCTGGTAGTTGTCTTCATTTGAGGAGGTTCAAGCTTAGATACATTTTGCTTCAGCTGAGGCCTTGAGTGTGGGATTTTTAAAAAGCTTGTGTTGTCATAATTACAGAAATTTGGAAAAGTCCTTATCAGTGTTATTTGAGAGACAAATGGAGGTGGTACCGTGAAAAAAATGGTGGTCTGTATTGTTCTCTTAATGTAATAGTTGTGCAGGCTAATTGAATATTTGCACTATTGCTGACCTAATATATACCATGCAGTGTTCTAAAGGACTTGAGCACTTAACACTAGCCACAAGAAATAAAACATTTGCACTCTTTCACTCTGACGTGTATTTTTTAACATTAAAAGTTCTTGCCTTTTTCAGTGAATGTGGTCTTTTAAAATTTGAAATACTAGTTGAAATTTGTAACCGAAGTGTGGTGTTTGAATGTAAAAATATCTTGTAAAGAAGGGTATAAGAGATATTTCTATATGTTCTATTTATTATATTTTCTTCCTCTGCTAAAATTGAATAAATATCTTTTCTTGAAACTTTTGTCAAGAACTCATTTATAAATTTCTCGGAATACTATAAGCTTTTTATTAGGTTATCTGCAAAAAAACCAGTCTATTGGAGAGAAGTTGAAGTAAGTCAGCAGGTAAAGAACTCAGGCTCACATACCTCATTTTCTTAGCATTCACCTTGTATTGACTCCCTTAAGTGCAAGTTTTCAGTCCTTAAGCCTAAATCCTAAAACCTGCAACTGTTTATTTAAAAGCAAACAATTTTTGTTTTTTAAGTGTGTTTTTAAAGTTGGTTTCCTAATACTTAAAAGGTATTGAATTAAATGTGTATGAAATTATAGAATTCCCCAAACCCAGCAGAGTATCAAACAAAAAAACCTGATATGGCTGTTTGAAAGCCTGTTCAGCACATAGCCACCAGATCTATATTGATAGATTGCATCAGATTGGGCATGGGCAGGGATTGAATTGTTTAATTACTGGTTTTCATGATGAAATAAATTTTTTAAATTCTGATGTAAAGCACCTTATTTTCAGTTTAGAACAGCAACTCTTTCCAAATGCTTTGAGGCTCTGTATACAGTGAAAACAGGATAGCTCACAAGATTTCCAGATCTGTAGGACAGCATTTTTGCATGTAAAACTGAAGTAAGTTACCTTTGTGCTGCCGAGGCACCTGTGCCTGGCTCACTTTGCATACTCCTCCAGACTGAGGATAACTTTCAGCATGAACAGAAATAGAAGATAATGCTATTAAGGAATTCTATTCTTTCACACTCATCTGCTGTGGCCCAAGTCTCTGATTCAATGGTAATGCCTGTTTTGGCACTCTGGTGGGAGCTTGGGAGCTTTTCACTTGGCGTTCGGGGAGCCTGGAGCTACTCACAAGCTTTCAAAAAGAGTGTTCATCTTCTGATGGGTTACCTTTCTGAGCAATAATGGCACCCTGTATATTTACTGAGCCTGTACAAAGCTTGTTTATCTGGATGCAGTTTTTTAAGAGTAACTTTTAAAGAAGAAAGTTACTAAATGCGAAGGTCGTTTACTGGTGATGAATGTTGTTTTGAGCATCAACACTGTCATAGTTTGCTATGCTCTTTAATCCATAAAAATCTGACTTCTTTCAGCATGCATTAATGTCACCCAGAGGAGCATAGGCAGAATCATGTTTACTGAGCCCTAAGAGCCACAGGTAATGTTGAGTGCTTTAGAAATTGACCTTCATAGGTTTATGAAAAGATGATACAAGATTTTTCAGGAAGGATAAAATCGTATTAATGCAGAGGTAAGATACAGAAGCGTTCTCTCTGATAAGATAAAATGGGGGGTGAGGGGGTGTGGGGGGGTGTTGGAGGGTAGAAGTTGTAGGTTGGACAGAAACCTGTTCAGTCATAACACTAGTGTTCAGAGCAGATACTGCTGCACGCATAGCAAGCTTTGGAGATTTTCCCACCATTTTATAAATGTTTTTTGATTGTGGACGACGTAGCCAAAGTGGAAGGATGCAAGCCTATTTTCTCTAAGTTGTTCAGTTGGTCCTAATGAAGCATATTAAAGCACATTCAGAAATGATTATTTTCAGCCAACTGTGTTTAAAACTGTTTTGTTTGTGTGAAAAATATCTTCTTTGCAAAGAGGGATACTTCATAGCATATTTGGAAATATTTGCAGAAGGTAGATCAGGAGGATAGTCATAGTCTGTTTCACATAAGAAGCCAAGGCTGCTTCTGAACATTCAGGTTTTCTGAATGCTACCCATTTTATTTCCTCCTTCCCCCACTGTATCCCCTTGAAAATATCAGATGTAAAATTTAAAGAAAACCTTTTTTTTTTTTTTTCTAAGCAAAGTAGCATTTTCACAATAGAGACATAACCTTATTAAAGGTGAATCTATTTGCTTTCTGGTTTAGTCTCTGTAATTGTGTGAATTGGTCATGATTTCTTCCTGTTTATCTTTGTAAACTTCGAAGCCTCCTAGTTAGTTTTGTGTTTAGGTCTCCATTTACTGACTCACTATTTCAATGTTTGAGCCTATGTATAATTTAGTGGGCAATTACACTTGTACATTTTTATTGGTTAAATATTTTCTGTTTAAAAGAAATAGTGAGAAATCTAACAATATTGGAACCTCCTTAGACTTTGTTTTCTATTAACAGTAGTCATGTTCTTCAAGGAGTGAATATTAGCCTTCCTGAATGGAGGAAGTTCAGGGGTTTTTTTACCATTTTGCACATTCTTCAGTTTGATATGGATCTTTCCTGGCTAATTACGCTGACAGACTTTTTTGTTAAATGTCATAAATCAGTTCTGCTGAAAAAGGATCCTAAGTCACATTGTTTATGTTTCTCAAAAATGCGTAAGGTAGTAGGGAGTTCTCTTTCAAAAAATCCTAAATAAATGGAATTGAAAATCAGCTAGCGATCTCTTTTGTCAAAACAAACCACAATAAAATATATTAATTTGTAATTTTAAGAATATTTCTTAAATAGATTATGCTGTTCTGTCCTGTTAGGGATGTTTTAGGTGTAGTCCTTGTGTGGCTGAAAGTTGTCAGAGTTTCATCTTCTGATGGGATTACTGCACAAATAGGCTGCATAACTTTTTTTTTTTTTTTAAAGTATTATTCATATCTTAAAGGGCTGAAGGAAATGAAAGTTGCTAAAACTCATGCCTATTTTATACCATGATGCTGTTGATAAGTGGTTGCAATTACATGGACAGTGGGATTGAGAGCACCCTGAGCAAGTTTGCCGACGACACCCAAGCTGTGTGGTGCAGTTGACACACTGGAGGGAAGGGATGCCATCCAGAGGGGCCTTGATGGGCCAGAGACGTGGGCCCGTGCAAGCCTCATGAAGTTCAGCAAGGCCAAGTACAAGGTCCTGGGCTCAGGTCAATCCCAAGCACAAACACAGGCTGGGCAGAGAATGTATTGAGAGCAGCCCTGAGAAGGACTTTGGGGTGTTGGCTCATGAGAAGCGCAACATGACATGTCGATGTGCACTTGCAGCCCAGAAAGCCAACAGCATCCCTGGCTGCATCAAAAGCAGCGTGACCAGCAGGTCGAGGGAGGGGATTCTCCCCTTCTACTCCAGTCTCCTGAGACCTCACCTGGAGCACTGCATCCAGCTCTGGAGTCCTAGGCACAAGAAGGACATGGAACTGTTGGAGTGGGATCAGAGGAAGGGCCACAAAGATGATCAGAGGGATGGAGCATGTCCCCTGTGAGGACAGGTTGAGAGAGTTGGAGTTGTTTAGCCTAGAGAGGAGAAGGCTCTGGGGACACCTTATAGCAGCCTTCTAGTACCTGAAGGGGGCCTACAAAAAAGCTGGAGAGGGACATTTTGCAAGGACATGTAGAGATAGGGCAAGGGGTAATGGCTTTAAACTGAAAGAGGGCAGATTTAGATTAGCTATAAGGAAGAAATCCTTCACTACGAGGGTGGTGAGACATTGGAACAGGTCACCCAGAGAAGTTGTGGACACCCCAACCCTGGAGGTGTTCAAGGCCAGGTTGGATGGGGCTTTGAGTATCCTGGTCCAGTGGAAAGTGTCCCTGACCATGGCAGGGGAGTTGGAACTAGATGATCTTTAAAGTCCCTTCCCATTCTATGAGTGATAATTGCAAGCGATACTTACAATTTATTTTTTTTTTTTTAAGAAGGCACCATTTATGCTGAAACGTTACTAGCTCTGCTAACTGTGTTGCCTGGGAAACTATTATTTGGTTTTTAAACTCAGATTTCACAAATTCTATTGAAAATCTTTAGTATAGACAGGGCCAAATCCAGAAGATGAGACAGGATAAGGTAATACTTTATCCTGAGGATGAATATATTTTTCTGATAAAGCACAATGTTAACATATCTGTTCTGAGATTATTACTTCAGATTATACTAAGGATATGCTAAGGTATTTTTTCTTATTTAAATATTCTGTACAGAAGTATGTTTAAACAGGCAAGACATAAAATATCCTAAAAGATTTTTAAGAATAGTTCATTTCTGTACCTCATCTGTATCTTTCCCTTTTGGTCTATAGATAGTAGAGTGTTTTAGACAACACAGGTCCCTCTATATTGAAATATTTTTACTGATTTTAGGAAACTAGTCTGAGAACCTGCTATATACCAGCCATGTGTCTCACATGATTTTGGTATTGTTTGGTCAGAGAGTATTTCTTAAATCATTTCATATTTGCCCAAAGAATAGACTTGTGTTTGAGAATGTAAGCTGTATGTAGATACCATTCCTCCTCTAGTCAGATCAGTTACCACCATTTCTTTCATATGCCACAAAGTAATGGCAAATTTGAAATATATATTTCTTAATCAGTCTTAGGTAATTAACAATTGAGAGAACTTGTGCAATTGTAACTGTACTAGGGAAAG
>NW_009259877.1:3233896-3235553 GCF_000687185.1 Egretta garzetta | reverse complement strand
TATTATTTGGACATCTGTGTAAGACTTCATGCCTCCCATTTTAATTATAATTTTGACAAAGATATACATGACACCTACTGAGATTAGAAAATGGAAGTTCCAATGCAAGAACAGAAAAATACAGTAAGTTTCCATCTTTCCTCACTAATCTACAAATAAATTCTAGAAAAGCTACCAACTATGAAAGTTGGTATGAAACATGGAAGTACCCCAAAGAGCCATGGAAGTCTGTCTTTAACCATTAGTATTCTCCATAATTAATTAAGTTATGGATGACCCACTCCTGGCTTTCTCCCTCCAACCATTGTTCATATGTAGCTACATTTACATGTTCCGTCAGACAGCAGAAAGCTTAGTCCTGAGTCAGTTTCCTTAACTTTGCCTAGCAACAGCAGCTCAGTTTTTGCTATGAGAAACAGCGAATGTAAAAGCTTGTTCCATAGTGACAAAAGAGTGCTCGCCTCCAGGAACTCAAGCCAGACCTAGAGTGCTGTGAAGTTGGGACTGAGACCCTGGAAACCATCCTGATATTTACTGTGAGACTTGTGGGATGAAGGGAACGCAGAAGAGACGTGTTCTTAGAATCATAGAATCATAGAATCATAGAATATTTTGGGTTGGAAGGTACCTTTAGAGGTCATCGTGCCCAACCCTGCTGCAGCAAGCAGGGACACCGCTACCTAGATCAGGTTGCTCAGAGCCCCATCCAACCTGGCCCTGAATGTTTGCAGGGATGGAGCCTCCACTACCTCTCTGGGCAACCCCTTCCAGTGTTTCGCCACCCTCATTGTGAAGAATTTCTTCCTTATATCCAGTCGAAACCTACCCTGCTTCAGTTTAAAACCATTATCCCTTGTCCTGTCACAGCAGGCCTTGCTAAAAAGATTGTCCCCATCTTTCCTATAGGCCCCCTTTAAGTACCAAAAGGCCGCAACCAGGTCTCCCCGCAGCCTTCTTTTCTCCAGGCTGAACAAGCCCATCTCCCTCAGCCTGTCCTCATAGGAGAGGGGCTCCAGCCCTTGGATCATTTTGTAGCCCTCCTCTGGACCCACTCCAACACTTCCATGTCCTTGCGCTGAGGGCTCCAGAGCTGGATGCAGTACTCCAGGTGAGGTCTCACCAGAGCAGAGTAGAGGGGCAGAAAGAGCTGAGTAGAGGGACAGTTCTTGGTGACCTCTGTTTCAAGGAGGTTACTGCTGCATTGTTCATGAATTGGTGATCCTGGTAATACTGTTTTGAAGTACAGTTGTGTTGCAGTCGCAGTCTGGGAGCCTTCCAACAGTTAGCTTCTTGGATGCATTGAAACTTGAGCTACAGTTTTAACTTTCTACCCTGATATACTTGGACCAGGCAACAATCCAACTGTGGCTTTTTCTGTTGTGTTTTTTACACTGTTAATTCTAGACTCATGTAGCTTTATCATTTGTGATACTGTAATGAAATCATTATGATCTTCTTGAGGCCTTGAGCATGTGCATGTAGCATGCTGCGGGTGTTTGAAGAGGAAATGCTGCAGCTAGAGGCTTTTGGTGTTGGCATGCCCTCTAAAAAGGCAGTTTGCACCAAGTCTTCAGTTAAAACTTCAGTCTCTTTGCATGCTGAGGCAAACACGACAGCTTCATCTCTTTTTAGACCTGTTGAGGGGGATCATTTCAGT
>NW_009259877.1:3223903-3233854 GCF_000687185.1 Egretta garzetta | reverse complement strand
AGTGGTTAGGATGTTGCATTCAATTAATGCTTGCGTGCTTGAGTTTCATAATTTTCCATTTTTCAGAAGTGCAATGAATTTCTATCTGAATGTGTTAAGGCCCTATCTAGGATATTCAGGAGTAATTCTGCCTTTTCTAGCAGCGCTTGTTTTCCTAAAAAGACTCTGAACTCTGCTCTGACCTTCAAACCTTTGGTCACTTTTGTGTGTGAAGACTGGAAATTCAGATCACTGTAAGTATGCAACAATTATTTTACTGGCTAATACAAATAGTAATTGGCTGGGACTACTAGGCTAAGCAGTAACTCTCCTCATCCAGGTGTAGGTACTCTATGAATGTCTTTTGCCTAGACTGGCACTTTATAGCTTCAAGATCCGTTCTTTGTATGAACTTCAATACCCATCCTTTGTCGTATCTCACTCTTCACATGAACATCAATTTCAATCCTTTTTCCCTTCCTTCTGTTCCCTTCTCTAGAACCAGGAACTGTATGGCATACACGCTATTACTATACACATTTTTCTGGCATCCAAAAATTCTGTGAAGTGTTTTCAGACCAGTTTTCTCCACTCTAAATGTATTTATGCACAACACATCTTGAAATCTGTAATTACTGTTAAACTCCTAGCTAAGCATATATTTAATAATCCTTAATACTAGATGAAGTAATTGAAAGTTGCAGTTGCAGTTACTGTTTTCCTTTAGCTTGTCTAAATGTTTCCTGTCACAGTATATATTCAAGGCATTTGAAGGTAGACTTGAGTCCTACTAAAATTAGGAGGAGTTCTGTCTCCAGTTCCTGGGGGCCTAAGACTCCGTCCTTCATATAGTAGGTCATGAACTTAAGGTTCCTGTCTCAACTAATTTGGAATTGAAGATACAAATGTGGTCTAGAGGGACCTGGACAGGCTGGAGAACTGGGCTGAAGAGAATCTCATCGAGTTCAACAAAGGGATGTGCAAAGTCCTGCATCTGCTTTGCACAGAAGGAGTTGCGGATACTGGGGACAATAACCAGACCATGAGCCAGAGATGTGCCTTCATGGCAAAGATGGCCAAAAGTATCCTGGTCTGCCTTAGGCAGAGCACTGCCAGCAGTTTGAAGGTGGTGATCCTTCGTTTATACTCCTAGACCACATCTGGAGTGCTGGGTCCAGTTCTGGGTTCCCCAGTACCAAAAAGTTATGACCTTACTGGAGTAAGTCTGCTGCAAGCCCCCAAAGGTGATTAAGGACCAGAGCATCTGACATGTGAGAGGTTGAAAGAGCTGGAACTATGTAGCCTGGGGAAGGCTCAGGGGGTTCATATCAATTTGTATAAATACCTGATGGGAAGAAATGAAGAAGACTGAGACAGGTTCTTTTCAGTGGTGCCCAGTGACAGGACAAGAGGCAATGGGCACAACCTAAAACACCGGAGCGTCCATCTGAACATCGGAAAACTCTTTACTGTGAGATTGACCAAGCACAGGTACAGGCTGCCCAGAGACATTGTAGAGTCTTCCTCCTTGTAGATATTCAAAAGCCATCTGGACATGGTCCTGTGCAACCAGCTCTATCTTACCCTACTCAAGTAGGGGATTAGAATACATGATCTCCAGAGGTCCCCTCTAACCAATGGTTCTGTGATTCTTTGACTTACTGTAGGATGAGCATTTCGTATAAATGTCAATGTTCTTAACACTACAATGTGCACTTTCTACAAAAGAACTATAAATAGAAAAAAGTTAATTTCACATGTCTAATATTAAGAATTGTTTGTGTTGTAAACTCATTCTGAATTCAGTCCCAATGTTTAATTCTGTGCTAAGCTGCCGTAAAAATCCATGACCTTGCTGACTACAACATAACAAATAATGTGTTTTTATCCTTGTGCTGTTGGTGTTAGATGATGGAACATATTACTTACTACTGTTTTTCAGCCCCCCCGAACTTTCTGAGTATTTAACCTTTCAGACTGGAAGCTTATGTCCAACTTCTGTGGAAACACTATGTAGAAAATAGCTCAGCTGTTTCTGAGAAGCCTGTAAAAAAGTGCAGAAATCACACTGACCTTCATTTGAAGGGCCATTGATCTGAAGTGGAGGCAGTGTTGTAAAGTGGAAAGAAAACGGCACCCTTCGAGTACATGAGTTATCCGAATGAGATGCTTTTTAAATGCACCTTCTAAGTTATGTCTGCTAGATTAGGTATGAATTCTTGTCATTTTTGCCAAAATGCCAGAGCTGGAAGGTTTCACTGAATGCATTGACCTCTTTGTGCTTCTTGTACTTGAAGGTGACTTTGGTTCAGTGACTGCTGCCTTCAGTTCTTCTCTTCACAAAACTGTATCTTTGGCTCAGATGAACTTCATGCCTCACATTTTAAAGGATGGAATCACTATTTTTCTCTCCTCTAATGCTCTATGTTAAAAGTGTAAATATTCCCTGTATTTAACCCCTTAATATTTAACCCAATTTCTAACTTTAACTTTAAAAGTAAGAGTTAGACATGTATTATATGCAATGAGGATTTTATTATTTTAAAAATCTTAAAATAGGAAAACTGAAGTGCTTTTGAAGAGATAGTTTCATTGGAAGTGAGTTCATACATGTTTACATCCATAATTACAGCTTGATTTACTGACTCTGGAAACCTAAATCTGTATGACTGCAGATGCAGGCAATTTCCAGTTTAGGCAAAGGAGGAAGGAAGACCATTGTTTAATTCCCACTGTCCAAATTAAAAAAATAATAATTAGAGAAGATTCTTCATGGTCATCCTCCTTGTCTTCAAATGCTCAAGCACAGTCTGTCTGCCCCTCTGAAAGTCAAATTTCACTTTTTCTAAGTGTATTACCCAGCACTTTCACCAAAAGGAATCAAATGCTCAGATCAGTTTCTTAAATGAAAATTATTTGGCATCTTTACTGATAGAACAAGGAATATTTTAGAAAAAGGGGCTAGTGATGAAGTTGAAGCTGAATCCAGCTAGCAGTGAGTATCCAATTCTTAATGTCCAGCCCTGAGTGTCAACTGTATGACTTGCTGTCCCTTTTTAAGTGAACAGAGTTTACTCACTTCTTAGAAGTATTGTACAATTAATGTATAAGGCTGTAATCTTTGTCATGTTATTCTATGAACCATTTCCTTTCACATAATATATTTTCAGTGGTGAACAAATTTGAAATACAATATTCAATTGGGGGAAAAAAAAGGAAAAAAATAATTTTCAAGAATTTAAATACTTTGTCAAAGTATTAATTTCCTTCAAGTCACACACACATAACTAAACCAAGGGAACACTTCCTCAAGTACTGCATTACTATGCAAATTATAAGCTCTTTTTGTGCAGCTTAGATTTATTGTTATTTACATAGATTCCACAAGTATTCCAAGCACTTTAAAACAAGTTTAAAAGACACTTTTTTAATCCAAATACTTTATATTACAATCTTAGATATGTCACATAAGCAGTAAGGATAAGCCCTACAGCGAAAAACTTTTATTTATGTAGCCTATCTACCTGTCAAGATTAGTTCAGTAATTAATGTTTCTTCAGAAAGCGTGTAAATTACAATGTTTAAAAACTCATTAATATGCCTTACATGAATGGCATAGCTGGCTAAATAGCTAAGAGTGGAAGAAGTTGCAGGCATTTGTAAACATGAGGGATGTAAGGAGTTAGAAATAAGGTCAGACAGTACACTAGGAGCATGTGAGGAATTCCTCTCTGAAAAACTCTTCTTTAAATCTGCCATTGCAGTGGATAGAGAATGTGTTACAGAATTGCATTTATAAAGCAAAGAAGCTGTCTTAACCTGGGTAAAAACAAAATTACAACTGTGTCTTTGTGTTTGAAGTAGAAAAAAATCAGTATACGTGGTCAGATCTGTTTGCATTGAAAAGAGTTGGAATACTTTTAGCTTTTTCACTATTTTGATTATAGTTATGTACAATAAAGCACATTTAATTTGTAGCTTCATGGAGTGGTGATTTGAACAAAAACCATTCCAAGTTAATTAAGTGATTTGTGTGTATGTTTCTTTTCTACCTTGATAGAAGTAGCACACAGCACACATGCTCATATCTTGGTTACAACTGCATGGACCTTGTTGTTCATATCATTTTCCTTTCAATGTCACCTAAAGTTCTTATTAGTGACATATCTTCGTATTCTTGATTAAACCCATTATTAACTGGTCTGGATGGCTGGTCATAAGTCCATTCACTTGGCAGGGTAGCACTGCTATCTGTATTTCTTGACTCATTCTTGCACTTTTTACAGCACTGGTGAATCTGTTGCAATATTCCACAAAATATATTGTTAAGCAGTAAAAACGTTTCCATCAGATACCCCATCTTTTCAGAGAACATCCAATAGCAATCCAACATTTATTCTGAAATGTTCCAAAGTTGTTATGCATATCACAGTCAGAATGAAACATGGAAATGCTAATTTTAACTGCACCTTCATGAATTGACAGACTATTCATCATTAATAATAATGATAAATTTTAGTGATATGTAAGCTAAGATACTAATACCTATGTAGTTATTGTTTTATAACTTATCCAGTTCTAACTTATAAGTGGTCAGATGTGGGCCATTATGATACAGCAGAACAATTATCATACACTTTGGTTGAAAATAAGAGTAAGAACTAATACCAAACAGTGTTAATTTATTTCAGTGGATTAGCTTCTTACATGCTGAATTCGAAGCCTTTACAGGTTGTTTCATATTGTACTCAAAAAATAGGCAGGAAGTGTGTCCATCTGTATACCAGTGATTTCATTGAATACTTCCCCAATCCCAACGCTATCTCTGAAGATGTATGTGTGCTGTTACTTTAGAAAAAATAGAGCATGGGAATGGGGGGAGAGACATTTTCATTCATTCTTTATCCTTACATAGCATAAACAAATTTTTTTGAGCGTAGATGAGATAGGTAGGTGTCTTCTTTTGGGGAGAATCCATTACAAACCACTGGTAATGTTTTCTCTATAAAACAGGAACAACTGTCATGCAGGTGTCATTGGGATAGCACATTGCTGTGCCCTAGTCTGGCCTTGGAAGCACAGGAAAAGTTTGACAGGAGTAAGAAGCAAGGGAACAGCTGTGAGGACTTTAGACTCAGGAAAGGCAGGTCAGACCTCTTCTCGAGGTTAACAGGTCCATACAGAAGCTCCCTAAAGGATTTAACCAGCCATGACACACTGGATTTAAGCAGTGGCCTGTAAGGGCCAAAGGGCCTTTGAGTCTTCTAGTCCCACTTTCTAATTTTGACACAGTGTACTTTTACATGACAGGAAATATTTGTTGTTTAGTAAAGGAATAACATTTAAAAGTTATAAACTTCCTAACTTTATAAATTTCAGTGTCCGTCTGTGTGGTGGGTTGACCCCAGCCAGCAGCTGAGCACCTGCAGACCTGCTTGGTCACTCACTCCCCCATCCACAGTGGGACTGGAGAGAGAATATGAAGAACAAAAGCAAAAAACATCATGGGTCAAGATAAAGACAATTTAACAGTGAAGGAGAGAGGAAAACAAGAAACAGAACAAAACAACAACTGCTGTAGAGGAAATCACTCACCACCTCCATCCAGTGGACCAATGCCCAGCCCATCGCTGAGCAATGATCACCTCAGAAGCAAAAAAGCCTGTTTTTCCTTCTTCCCCTACCCCAGATTTTATTGCCGAGCATGACATTAGGTGATACGGGATATCCCTTTTGTCAGCTGGGGTAATCAATCCTGGCTGTGTCCCCTCCCAGACTCTTGCCCACCCCAGCCTACTCACTGGGGCAGCAGAGTGAGAAAAAGAGAAAGCCTTGATGCCATTCAAGCATTGCTCAGCCAAAATGTTGGTGTGTTTCAACACTGTTTTAACTTCAAGTCTGAAACACAGCCCCATGTGCGCTGCTATGAAGAAAGTTAAACTTCATCCCAGCCACACCCAAGTAGAGTTTGCTAGTGCTTGATTTTGCTCAAAATGAATCATTTTAGGAGAGACTAGGCTGGCTCACTTGGTATATTCAGATGTGAAACATCTTCTGTCAGGCTTCTGCTGCTACTGAATTTTAGCCAGATTTGACTGTTTACACCTCTGGTATGAGTTTACTGTCTCCCTAAATATGCATGCCTGAACTGTGTGAACTTTTCTGGTTTTGATGTGTCTCTGAGGTAACAGTACTGAACAACTGGTTGTTAAAGATAACAAAACCCAAACCTTACTTAACCTGGAAGGGCAACCGGGTACCCTTAATGTCTTTGTAAGTCTTGTAACTTATGTCACTGGAGATAACTCTTATATAATAACAAAGTTCTTGGCTGTGCAGTGGTATCAGTGCGGAGGGACCTGTTGCCACCGTGCCAGGTTCAGTGACAGTGAAGTAGCCCCTTTAAACTGCACAAGCTGAGAAAGAGAAGATGAGGTAAAGGAAACCCTGCCTTACAGTCAGGACCTGGCTACCTGGAAGATCCATCTTTTGGGACTTAGAATAGATACCGGTTTACAACCATGTTGATTCCTCAAGGGTGAAATTTTTCTTCCTCTAAGCCCATTAAGTTTGGTACCTATTCCCTCTTGGTCCAATTAGCCTGCATTTGTTAACTTTTAAGGAACTCTACAACAGCGTTTTGACAAGAGATATTGTTGGGGAAGCACAAGGAATTTTTCAGGTCTCCTATAAATGATAACCTTACTTGCAAGTAAGGACCTTGTAAACATAAGCAGGGCACACTGTACTGTTGAGGGATAGGCATGAGTGTAGCACAATTCATGCCTTCATGACCATGATACTATTTGTATCGAGTTATAGCATAGCTCAGATTTCTTCAGCTCATGTTTATTTCCTTCCAAATTACTACATCTACATAAAGGTTATTCCCAAGTAGGATCAAAGTAGAGCCATTCATTAAAAACTGTTTTTTTAGGTTTTGATTCCATAAAAAATAGTTTATTAAAATTATTATGAAATTTTTCCTCAAGTGGGGAACAGAGCCACAACCAGGAAAGAAGGAAGCATTTTTAAAATAACATGGGAAGCCTAAGAAACCACACTGGGCTTGGACAATTTTCTATCCAAAAAAATGTTTTCTCCTTCTCTCGCAAAATATTTTCAAGTTGCCAGGGTCCTTTACTGCTGGCCAGGTAAATGTCAGGCAGTGGTCTGTACCAACTAGTGGGTGGGAGTGGGCATAAAACCCTGGAATGACTGATTGCTTGGCCAGAACAAGAGTAAGACAAAAGATGAGCAGGCGTTGATGTGTATCCAGGCGAGCTCATGAAATTAGTAGCTGGAGCCCAGAAGCATGGAGGGAGCAGGATGTGTTTCAAACTGCTAATTGATTAGGTGATTTTTTTTCTCATTCTTTTTTGTTTCCAAGTAAAAGTAAAAAGTTCAGCCAGCAACACAGAAAAAAGCTTCCCAGTTGTCAGAAAGCTCAAAAAACCCCCAGATATAACTTCTGTATATATCACAGCTTCCTTTTATTTTTTTTCATGGCCATGCCCTCAAAACATTCACAGGCAGGGGGTTATACCTCTAACTTTACTTAACAGAAAATAGAGTGACTTTTTCTTTGACACAGGTCCGTGTTCAGGCTAATCTGCTTATCATTTCTTTCCGTCAGAAGATGCCACCCATCTTTAGGTTTGTAGTATTTATTTCTGAAAATATTACTTACACCAAAAGCTATGATAACTGTGGTGACAATGATGGCGTATCCAAGAAGAAGGAACCAACCCCACCAAGTCTTATCTGATTTTATACAGTCTTTGCACTTGAAATCTGAAACAAAGAGAAAGAAAAATAAATATTTCAAGAAGAAAAAAAAGTTGCTCTTCTGACAAGATTTCATTTGATGGATTAGTGGGGATTGACCAGGCAGCACAGTTGTCTTTCTTGTTATCAGATTTTCTTTCACTGCTTTTTCAGGCTAAAAGGTTAAGCTTTTTTTGTGAGAGAACAGTTGTTTTCTTTTTACTTCAGACATGAGATTTTTGAATCTGTTGTAAGCTACTTACGAAATGGATAGTAAGCAAAATTCTCAGTTTACTAAAAGTGGCATAGCCAAAAACATCTTTATTATGTAGCACACACTTAGGTAATAATGAAAAAACCAATCTAAATGATGGCTATCTGACTAAGTCTCAGACAACTTTTTCTTCATTTCTTTTTTTAAACCAAACCAAACATAAGCTTGTGGTGCAATAGTCAGAAGAATTTCATTATCTGCTGTGTTTTTAGGCACTCAGAAGAATTGGATTGGACACATTGTTAAACATAACGTGAAATACAGAATGAGAGAGATGATTTGTGGCATTTGCTGGTCTGGAAACTCCACAAGGAGAAAACTTGGCTTATCTGAAATAGTGTATCTTGGTCACTGAGGTCACATCCCCAGCAGGATTACAGAAACTGAATTCATAATTTGAGGATAGGGGAAGAGTTATAAGGTGTTGAAAATTATTTTAGAATCAAATGGAAAGAAAGTTTCACGCCCACATATCCCTACTTTCATTTTTTTACTCACACTGCTGAGTGAATTTACTGTTCATTTTTCAGTAACTGGAAGAGGAAGCACAAACTATATATTACAAAAGAGAGTAATTGGCTTATAAAGCATGAAGAAAATAACAAAAAAGATAATGAAAGATTGTTGGGGATTTGATTATTATTAGTTTCTTTGTTTTGATATGGAGTAAAGATCCAGCAAATGTTTATGGAGAATATTAAGAAAAAGTATTTTTTATATATATATATATATATATATATATACACACACACACACACATACATAAAATTAATCATAGAATTGTTTAGGTTGGAAAAGACCTTTAAGATCATCAAGTCCAACCGTTAACCTAACACTGCCAACCCCACCACTAAACCCTGCCTCTAAGCACCTCGTCTACTCATCTTTTAAATACCACCAGGGCTGGGGACTCAACCACTTCCCTGGGCAGCCCATTCCAATGCTTGACAACCCTTTTGGTGAAGACATTTTTCCCAATGTCCAAACTAAACCTCCCCTGGTGCAACTTGAGGCCATTTCCTCCTGCCCTATTGCTTGTTATTTGGGAGAAGAGACCAACAACACCCACCTTGCTGCAACCTCCTTTCAGGCAGTTGTAGAGAGCGATAATGTCTCCCCTCAGCCTCCTTTTCTCCAGACTAAACAACCCCATTCCCTCAGCCGCTCCTCATCAGACTTGTGCCCTAGACCTTTCACCAGCTTCATTGCCCTTCTTTGGACATGCTCCAGCACCTCAATGTCCCTCTCGTAGTGAGGTGCCCAAAACCGAACACAGTATTCAAGGTGTAGCCTCACCAGTGCCTAGTACAGGGGCACGATCACTTCCTTGCTCCTGCTGGCCACACTATTCCTGATACAAGCCAGTATGCCACTGGCCTTCTTGGCCACCTGGGCATACTGCTGGCTCATATTCAGCCAGCTGTCAACTAGTATCCCCAGGTCTTTTTCCACCAGGCAGCTCTCCAGCCACTCTTCCCCAAGCCTGTAGCGTTGCATGGAGTTCTTGTGACCAATGTGCAGGACCCGGCACTTGGCCTTGTTGAACCTCATACAGTTGGCCTTGGCCCATCGATGCAGCCTGTCCAGGTCCCTCTGCAGAATCTACCTACCCTTGAGCAGATCGACAACCCCACTCAACTTGGTGTTATCTTCTAGCTTACAGAAGGTGCTCTTGATTCTCTCATCCGGATTGTTGATAAAGATTTTCAACAACTGGCCCCAGGACTGAGCCCTGGTCAACACCACTTATTACTGGCCGCTAACTGGATTTAACTCCATTCACCACAACTCTTTGGGCCCAGCCCTCCAGCCAGTTTTTTAATGCTATATATATAATTCATATGTAATAAATAATATTTTAATGCTATATGTACAAATGTATAAAATATTTAGAATATGTACAATATTGAACCAATGTTCTACTGCACAGT
>NW_009259877.1:3200447-3223863 GCF_000687185.1 Egretta garzetta | reverse complement strand
CTGCCCAGCTGTATAAATCATTCAAACAAAAGGTGTGCCTTTCCTCCCCTACCCATACGACTGTAGACTGCTTTTCCCACCCTTCTTCCAGCAGTGGGAGAGAAGGCAGTAAGGCTGAAGGAAAATTTAATTCACCTTGTACACATCAAATCTCTTTCTGTCACTCCCAAATGCTCCTTACCATGCACTGTCAGCTTGGTGCCGTTTCCACATTTGCCCTGGATTTTCTGCGTTAACGTCACGTCGCAGAAATAGGAGTTACTGGCGGTCTGGTCAACGTTGCTCAGTTTTAAGATGGAAAAACCCCTGAGGGTGTTCTTTGTAATGTGTACCTGTGGCCTGCCTGCCCTGGGGCTTGCCTGGAGGCTCTGCTGGTTGTGGCAATCAGGGCCTTTCCTCCAGTACACAACTGGCTCCTCGTTCCCCTCACTGGGGTACTCAAATACACACAGCATCCACACTGTGGAGTTAAGGAACACGCTGGCATCTTCAGGGTATTGTACGACCGAAAGCTCTGGCCCACTGCTGGCTGTAAGATGTAAATAAAGGACATTCAAGTAAACAGAAGTATTCTCTCTTGGGAAAGGTTGTCTTGGCCAGCTGAATTCATGGGTGTAGCCAGTATCTGAATGTACAGAAAGGCACAGCTATAAGCACATATAGCAAAAGGTGGACAATAGTGATGCAAACAACAGTTTTACTACTGCCTTCCAAGAAACAAATGGTGCAGTCAACGTTCAAGACAGAGTTACGAAGACAGTCATTAACTATGCCTAAAAATCACGTATCATATAAGTTACATGTAGGGTATAAGAACTGCAAGCCCAGAAGGTGACAAGGTAGGAGTTGCAAACACAGGAATGGACTGGATTAAGTTGGCATACAGTCCCTATTATTCTGAAACTTTTGGGATGTCTTCGTAACAAAGCTTTGCTCTGGGAAACTTCAGACAGTATTTTCAACTTGTAAAAAGTTCTAGAAAAAACACACATACTTTTACAAACTTAAGATGTTGCTCTGCAAGTGTCTGCACTTCATCTAAATACTGTTTTTCCTATGTATACAATAGTTTCTGGCTCAAATTTTATTGTCTCCGTAAAAGTTTGTCAGATACGTTATTTGCACAATTAATGACTTGATAGTCATTGGGCATCTTAAAGTTTGTATGAAAATGAAGGATGACACTAAAACTCATTTTGGCAATAATTTACTGAAAAAGCTCTGAACATGCCTTTATTCTGATCACCGCACAAAACTGAAATGCTCTTTTCACAATTGCTGTATATGTGCATATGGAATTCTTAATGAAGTTTTACCAGGAAATGCATATTGTCAAGAGCACAGGCACAATTTACAGTATGAGATAGTTATGTCATTATTAAACTAATAAAGAGATGTGAAAAATCTATTTCTGTGCTGTGAATTTGAAGGAGATCTGGGGAAAAATGGCAGTTACAATTGTTCTGGAAATCAATATCACAAAAAAAAAAAAAGCGCACCAGAATTATATTAAAATAGGATTAGACCAAAGGAAACTAAAGATCATTATTACCTTCATTAAAAGTAATGTTAATGCTCTGTTAATTTTATCCTATTATCTTAATACATCATAATTTAAATATTTGCATGCCCTTTGTTATGGGCAAAAATACTGGAAAAGAAGGAAACGTGATTACGGCTAAACAGAGTAAAAATTTCAAATTAAATAAACACAGCAGTAATGAATACTTTAGGAAAAAAGAAATTTTATGCTTGTATTAAACTAAATACAAGGATTATTCAAGTTTACTCAGGCTCACTCCTTGGAATATTTTCTATGCAATCTCAAAACAATCTTCAATTTCCATAATTTTTCAGTTTTGGTAGTTTCTGACATCAGATCCCAGAGTCTTTGAGTTTTGTTTTTTTTTATTTATTTTTCAAGTAAAGCCATATATGGATACTATGTGTACATAAATTAACTGTGTACAGTTAATGCAGAAGGATGATGAATCCCTAGATGATGGATATTTTTGAGAGAAAATTATTTCTCATATATAAGCAACAATGAGCAATGTGACTGGGAGCATGCCTGAAGAAAAATCTATTACTGTGCTTTGAGCAGGTAAAAGGAAATAAAAAAGGGGGCTAAAAAAAAGCGCCATGAACAAGACAATACAACTCAAGAAACAAATCTGATATTAGTTGCATAGGATCCAGAAGGCTAAACTGATAACGCATTTAGACATACCCCCTCGCAGAGGCAATCGCTAGCCAGTGTAAAAGTTGGCAGGCTGCAACATCTGCATTTCCTCCCTCGCCACAGATCCTGGAGGTCACTGAAGTGTATTTTACTTAGGCAATCTTCAAGTGGCAAATATTTCAAAGGGGCTTTTCCAGAATGTGTAGTGATGAACTCTTACAATTTCTTGTGACTAACAGAATGATCCCCTGCTTGACACCTGTTTCAGGTCACATCTCACTCTTTTTAGCACCTTACATCACTGAACTTTATCTGCATTTGAGTTTTGAAATTTTAATTAATTAATAAATCACATGAGAATATTCTACTTTAAACTCAGTTATTTACATTTCAAATATCCACATTTAAATGCCTACACTTAACCATACTCTCCCTTTGTAGTCAATAAACAGAAATAGTAACTTAAAAGGCAACATTAATTTCATCCCACAATAAAGGTTTAAGAAGATAAAATGTTTTTTTTTTTTAACTATAAAAGCACCTATTTCTCACATAAAGTAATGAGTTCAGATAGAGACATTAAAAAATCTGTGAAATGAATTTTTTCTTTTCCATCTAAGGATATAAAACTAGGTTTCCATCACAAATGTTCTTGTATTTATGGAATTGCTTTCAAATAAAACAGTTTGTCTTTTGCATTTTACATCTGCCTTTTTATACAGAGTATAAAAAATGGGAAGTAATTAGTAAGAGCAGACAAGACATGATTTTAAACATATAAGAACAAATTAGTAAGATGTTTTAAAACAGCTGGTTCTTCCTCTCTTTATATAGTCATTCTTTTTAGACTTTTTGTCTTTTGAACACATATACTAAGAAATGACTGGGATGCACTTGAAAAGAGATTCCTGAAAGCTAACATGAAATGTGTTTTAAAATGGAAATAATCCAGAGGAGTTTCTGGGACACACCTTTCATTTGGGTGAAAAATAAATAACTTAAAAAATCAGTACATCACATTAGTAGCCATATTTCACCATCCTCAGAAAACCAGTCTCCCCTCATTCAATGAAGGAGAAGTAGTTAACTTTGTGAAGAGAAACAGATGGCTCATATCTGAAATATCTTTTGCGTTTTCATCAGGCTATGCAATTAAAAAAAATACCCAAATAACTTTTATGCTTTTTCTTTTTTTTATTGTTGTAAGTGAATACATACACTTTTAAAAGTACTCCAAGACCCAGTTTTATAAAAATCGTGAAATAAACTTAATATGTTGTCCAGTTGCCCTATTTATGAAAATATCAGTATAGATGCCTAACGTGCAAAAATGAACCCACATTTTTCTTATTTTTCAGGCAGACATAATTTTAATTTTGTGTCAGTCAAGTAAAATTTTAATTTCTATCTACTTTTTTAAGTACCTTTATACTTTTTTTTTTTTCTCATTTTTGCTTTCTTCCATAAAACGGCTTGAAGACTGTACAGAGTAAAACTGAGCAACTGACACTTTCATCTTGATTAAAAATTAGCAGTGCCTTCCTTGATCAGTTAGGGTTTGGAGAATTCTGGGGTAAAATAAAAAGAACGCCATACCACCACCCCATCCCCCCCCACTTACCTGCAAAGTGAGCAAAGTAAGATATTGTAATTAATATACCAAGCCACATCATTTTCTTGGGATTACTAACGCAGTGGTCTTAAAACCTCAGCCGAGACTAGTGACACCACAGCTTTCAGCAAGTTGAAAAGTAAATTAAAGCTCTGGTAAAAACATGTTTTTAACCTTGTTTCCAAGGGGAGGTTCTTGTGGTTTCATTCACTGTAACTGTTTCCCTTTTCTTATGATCACACATCCTGAACATTGAAATGCATCAACTTCTAATATAATCATTTTAAATTGAACTCCACTGGGACTATTTTTCCATTCACCTGGATGAAGATGACTTTAATAAGTATTGGTCCAATACCACAGGAATGGTTCAGAAGAAACATTATTTCTCTTTGCTGATATGATACTGGATGCCTAATTATCATCCTGCAGTCCAGGATACATGAACATCAGCTGCCCAAACCTGTAACATAGCAGAGGGCAATGGAGTAACCCTCCTTATACATACCTTTTGAATTTACAGGGGCCCATTAGATTAGTTAATGTCCTTGTAGCGTCTTGTGTAGACTATTAAATTTCATCCAGTGAAGTTACCCCTGGGGTTAACTAAAACTTGTTTTCATCCAGCTACAGTGCCCACAGTTTTGAATAAGAGATAACTTCCATGGAAATATCCAGGCTTGATCTGAAGGCTTTGAGAGAGAGCCTACCAACTGCATGTTTGGCTGCTGCGATGACTAGTCGCTGTCCCTGTGACTGTGAAAGGTTCTGTCTTCATTTGTATTCTGAGCTCTGTCTGCAGCTTCTCATCACTGGAACAGCTTTGACACCTCTCCTAGAGCACTTTAAAAAGGGAAAAAAAAAAAAAAAAAAAAAAGGAGGTGCTGAAGATGATACTTAACATTATATAGGATGCTCCCCTGATATTCTTTTTCAAAAAAACCCGAAATGCATGTGAGTCTCCTGCTGTAAGAAATCTCCATCCTGGAATAAGATATCTCATTCTTTTTCTTGTGACTGGTATGTTTTAAAGCTGGACTCCTTAAAACCCCTTTATCCAGGTTTAAAATCAGATTCCTGCTCTTCTGCCCCTGTGTCTTGTTTACAGATGCAAGGATATTCCTCCACAGAGTCCTACTGGGAGGTCACTGTCAGCTGATTATCTACCTGAAATGTTATGTATCTTTTCAGAGTCACTGCTTTCTAAAGGGGTACAGGTATATTGCACATTCCTTAAGTGGCATTAAGGCTACAACCAGACCCTCCAGCTTTCCAGTAGATGTTATTTAATGATGTCTCCTCAGTGATAACTTTTAGAGATGTTTGTTAAACTGATCTTAAATCACTGATTGTATACTCTAATAATTTTAATTATTTGCACTTATGTCTTAAAGAATTCCATTCTCTTAATTCACATTCATTCAAAGATACATCTCAGAAAAAAAAATGTGTTACCTCATTTTGTTAGCAGATAAACAGATGTATTTAATTATTGTTACCAATATGTGCATATAAGAATATCTAATTGGATATGATTCTTATTGGTCACATCTGATACTAATCAGGTTGAAGAGAGAAACAAAAGAAAAGTGCAAAACTTCACATTTCCTGTTTCTAGATAGTAACTCCTTAGATAACACTCTATTTTTACCTGTAACACTTGTGATATCTGTAACAACAGTGATAAAAGCCCTTTAAGATACTAACCTGAATAAGAAATAATTGATTCAAAGAAAACTGATCAAAGACAAGCCTAAGTCATTTAAGGACGCTGGTCTGGGATTCACACATGTGTGTGAGCAGTTATTAGTATCAGAACGAACAGGGAAGCTTGGGGTTTTTTTCCCTGAAAATTAATTTAGTTTATCAGATAGCGATAGAGTTATTCTATATTCTAATTCAGTATTTATCGTAGTATCTTCATCCAAGGAATTTGGCTCAGCTAAAGTTTAACCTGATTTTAATAATATGTAATTACAATCATGCTGAACTATATTACTAAGTAGATTTTTAGGCTGTAAATAAGCATAGGTTTATTTGTTGAGTATTCAGCAAACAGAAAGGCTTGCCTACAATTGTAACTAAGCCATTAAAAATTGCTATTTTAATTGCCTTGGAGTTTATGTGTTAATGTTATACAAGGTAAAAACTATATATTATCTTTCTAAAATATTAGAGAAAATTGCTAATGAGCTGAAATCCTGCCAGGAGCTTTGAGTTTCATCTAACCAAAATATTTATGTTCATACTTAATGATAAGCATGTGCTTAAGTCTTTTACTATTCATTAAAGGTGTTTGAAAAGAAGCTATGTCCCATAGGAGTGATGTGCATGTGGCACAAGCACTTTCATGAAAAGAAATCAGATTACTTTTTTACTGAGCTATGCAAGTGAAACTTGTGTCCAAGAAAACACGACAAAAGATTTGAAAGAATTTAAATAAGATGACATCTAAAAATGCTCTTTTATGCTTATGGCATAGAATAGGAACTATTAAAATGCCATTGCATAAGTGCTTTTATTCTCTAGCACTGGAGAGATATTAATCTTTAAGTATTTTATATTCTTCCTGTGCATGAAATGGCTGACAGAGAAGAATTTTAAGGTTTGAAATTTAAGACAAGTTAAGAACTGGACAATGACCTTCTAACTCTTAAAGAGAAGTGCATAACTTTGAGATACCTAAGGATTAGAGGATCGATGTGTAGATCTATTTCAGGACCATCTCAGGGTGATGAAAATAAGAATCAGCTCTACGAAAATATTAGGGAGGTACCAACGTATAAGTACAATTGCATTTAGATTTTCTGTCAGTCCTGTGTGATTTCTCATTACCAGCTTCAACTATAATTTCAGGGAATTTAGAAAATTGAGTCTGATTACCGGAAAAGTATCTTTTTCATTTTCTGCTGAATTAAGGATTAGATATGGGACAATACCTATTAAAAAGACCTTGATTCCAGCTAATTGTCCTTCCACAGGACTGGAAAAAAAGATGGATGGATTTAATGAATAGACTGTAGCTCCTCTGTTAGCAGGAGGAGCAGCATTAATAATTAGCAGCATTATTTTCCACTATGCTAAGACTTATGTGAGTGGTCAGAGGTAAGAATGTAACTGAATGGCTGCCTCACTGCTCTGTGGTTGCAACCTGGAGGAGTAGCATAGTTAAGTAGTGTCTAAATGAAAAAAAATACACAATCTGTTTTGAAAAGGTATAATGGTATCATCAAGAGATAAGAAAACAATTTTTGTGCTAATTTCCAAATGAAGCAATGAAAAAGGATACCAAGACAAAGGAAGAACCAAACAATCTCAGACAGTAATAACTCTTCACCAATCCTTATTTGGAGGTATTTTTCCATGAGAAGCAATTAAGTATTTTAAGAGGTCTGTAAAACTGGAGGTGAATGTGGCTGTGTGAAATGAAACAGTGCCTTATAGTTTGACAACTACCCTAAAATAGCTACTTTACAATATAGAACAGCTTAAAGTGGGTACTCCTTAGCATATCTTAAATAAGTATCACCACTTGCATTCTGTCTATTGTTTAAGTGTATTCATCATAAATTTGGAGTCCAACAAACCAGGCAAACACTATAAAAGCTTCCTGATGGTAAAGAACACCAGATCTCTGGAACAGCTTCTCTGGGAAGGCTGGAGACCTCTGAGAAAGAAGAGACAAGCATGTGTAAAGAATGACATGGATGTAGTGGATCCTGCACTGGCCAGTGATGGAGGACGTAATTTGTCGTTGGCTAATGCACATCACAGAATCACAGAATCACAGAATCGTAAGGGTTGGAAGGGACCTCAGGAGATCATCTAGTCCAACCCCCCTGCTAAAGCAGGCTCACCTAGAGCATGCTACACAGGACTTCATCCAGGCGGGCTTTGAATATCTCCAGAGAAGGAGACTCCACAACCTCCCTGGGCAGCCTGTTCCAGTGCTCTGCCACCCTCAGAATGAAGAAGTTCTTCCTCATATTCAACTGAAACCTCTCGTGTTTCAGTTTGCATCCATTGCCCCTAGTCCTGTCGCTGGACACCACTGCAAACAGACTGCTTCCGTCCTCTTGACTTCCGCCCTTAAGATATTTGTATGCGTTGATGAGATCCCCTCTCAGTCTTCTCTTCTTCAGGCTGAACAAGCCCAACTCTCTCAGCCTTTCCTCGTAGGGGAGATGCTCCAGTCCCTTTATCATTCTAGTAGCTCTCCTCTGGACTCTTTCTAGGAGTTCCTCGTCTTTCTTGAACTGGGGAGCCCAGAACTGGACACAGTACTCCAGGTGGGGTCTCACCAGGGCAGAGTAGAGGGGGAGGAGAACCTCCCTCGACCTGCTGGCCACACTCCTCTTAATACACCCCAGGATACCATTGGCCTTCTTGGCAACAAGGGCACATTGCTGGCTCATGGTCAGCTTATTGTCCACCAGGACTCCCAGGTCCCTCTCAGCAGAGCTGCTATCTAGCAGGTCATCCCCCAGCCTGTATTGGTGCATGGGGTTTGACCTCCCCAGGTGCAGCACTCGACACTTGCTCTTGTTGAAGAGCATAACCGCAGGATTTCTCCATCTTTTCTAATCAGATGTACAAGGTGTGAGAGGGTTGCCACAATAGCACAGAGTGAGAGAACCTACCTGACTGCCCAAGCTGCTTTATTTCTGGTGAATGTTCCTGAAAACTTCAGAGAAAATCTACAGATTCCACAGTTAATGCAGAGATGCTGGATATCTCTGTAATGATGCATTGGAGAAAGTTAAAGGCACTGCACAATCCTTTCTAATGATAACCAGAACAAAACAGCAGTAAAAATTAAGTTCAGAAGGGAAAAGCACATACTTTAACGGTACCCTACCTTTACAATTAGGAGAGAAATAGGATGAAATCACAGGTGAGATATGGGAAGAGTATGTAGTCTCATTTGACCAAACTTACAAGCTTAGTTTAATTATTTAGCAGTTCCTAATTCTTACAGCCAAGAGAGGACATTCCATTAATACCAGAACATTTACCATGTGTACATATTTCTTTCCTAAATGCTATTAATTGAAAGTGCCCTTAGTAATTTAAAATCTGGAGATGATAAACTTTATGCAGTGTTCCTTTCAATAAGCAGGTATGGATGGAGATGTCAACAGTGCATGTCAGTAGTAGATCTGCAGCTTGCAAATTTAAGTCAGAGCAAATTGTTTATGAAGTGAGCTGATTTCAGACCCCAGGATTGCTGTGTGTTGCTAATAAATAAAAAACCTAATTACTGTTTACACAAGATCATTGGAGGAAAATAGCTTTATCAGATTTTAAAAATAAATGTAATGCAATTAAGAAAACTGTGTGTTAATGAACATTACTGGGTGGCATCTTGGCTTCTGGTCTAATCAGAACACTTAGAGATGAGGAATTTGAGACTTTCCACACAGGGGAATCCGGAACCTGACAACAGTTCATTGCTTTCTGTGGACACATCTACACACAGTGCTGGTTTTTCCTCCGTGATGAAGCCTCCTCCACAGTCTGGAGACTTATTCCATATTCTCTGAGTAGGAGTGGAATAAGGTTGAGATTAAAACACCTGCATTTTGCTATCTATCTCCATGTGTCAGGAATGTTTGGGCTGCCACCATACTCAGTGGAAATGCAGTCAGTATATACAGTGGAGTCTATGAGACATTTCAGCTGACCAGCTGATAGCAGTCTACAGTATTTCGAAATGACTTACTCCTCCTTTCTTGAATCCACTGCAGAGAGATCCAAAATAGTAGTTAAATCCTTAACAAACCACCCAAACAGTGTAGTGGCACTAAACTTTAGCAAGCTGCATGAATCAAAATATAAACCAACATAGTGATCCAACATTCTGATCCTGGACATATCTAAAAGTGGTAATTCCATAGTGTCACTAATCATATAGAATCCTCTGAGATGCCATATATATAGAATGCCATGTAAAGACCCACCCCAATCCTTCACATGAGCTCAGAGGATTCTTAATGTACATGGTCAGCTCTGAACCGTCTCAAAAATTAAGTGTTGAACATATTTTTTCCTGATATTATACAGCACTTGTACAAAAAATGGAAAGCTGCAGTCCTTCCTCTGCTTATCAAGGTGAAAATTTTCATTTCACAAAGCCCCAGATCACAATACAAATCAAGATATTATGGAGTCAAAATACCCTTCCTTTGTCTGTCTTTCTCCATTGTCATTCCCTTCACTCTCTTCTGTATTGACAATGGAGACCACAATAAAGGTGGCCCTCTGACTTGGAAATATTATTTACCCTGTTAAACTGAGAACATTTTACTGCAATGTTTTTTTGCTGTCTACTGCTGTACCATAGAAGGGAAGCAGTTTATCAAATAGGCAGAAACCAACCTATTTTGGTCTTTATAGATTGGTATCAAACCTTTAAAATCCACCCAGAGATCTGAAGACAGCTAGTGCAAAGCACAAAATTATCATGTTATATGTTCCCACTGAGAAATCAATTCAATAAAGAAGCCACAGATTTTTATATTGGTTTTGGTTTCTAAGCTAGCCTGAGGTGTAATATAGGGTGCCCTGCAGTAAACACAAGTAAACCAATGAGACTATCTCTTTAGATAGGAATTATCATAATCAGCTGGTAGGACATTATCACATGGAAAACAAAACAAAAAAAGAAAAAGAAGAAAAAGAAACATACCTTCTCGTACATCTTGTTTGCACAATGATGATATAACTGTGATGTAAACTGATGTTACGGTGCCTGGAAATCTCACTGCTTGACTGTAAAAAAACTGGCATCCACACACTGCCGGAGAAATCTTCGCCTTGCCTTATGTTTTGAATCATCTACCCTACCAATTATATTGTGAATTTATTTGGACTGTGCTTCAGCTGCCCAGCTGTTCTTTTTTCATTGGTTAAGAGTGCAATAGCCATTGTAAGAGTCTCTCAGTCACCTGAATGCTTCCACCACAGTGAAAACTCTGGAGTAGATGCTCCTGCACCTCACAGTCCTGCTGGGCAGAGAAAAGACTAAGCCAGGTATAAGACAATCCTTACATAAGGTACAAAAGAATTTTTTGTCAGAACTATCCTTTAAAACCTCAATCAGAAAAGATGAGACCTTTTAAAGAGTAGCTCTGTTCACTGCCAAGTCAACAGGTCTTTGTTCAGTCTCATAGCAAAAGTAAGTAACACACTTACTTACTCAGCCTAACATAAGTAAGTGTTCTTCATCTGTTGGCAGGAAGAGCAAAAAAATGATGAGATCTTTCTACACGGTACATCAGTTTCAATTTGAGAAATATTCACTATTTTTGAAGCAATTCCTTTGACAGAATCTGATCATTTCCACCTTTTAAGAAAGAACTTCACGAACAACTTGAGGTGCAGGATGTAAGTCTGAAATACAACTCTGTACCTTGAAGTATAGGTAGTTTCTCTAGCGCTTATGTCAGAGTTGGTATTGAACAAGACAGACAATTTCTCCAACTGAGAAAGCACTGTGTTAATGACCTTCAATCCCACTCACATTATCACAATATTTAGACACCGCTTGGATATCAACCCATAGACTTTTGTCTCTACAGAAACTATATTTTATGCATGGAAATAGAAAACTCAAAGAGGGAAGATAGAGGAAGGAAATGTTAAGGGAAGATGAGAAAGAGGAAGAGAGCATCCTAAAGATAAATGTAAAAACACTAACTTATTTACATATCTTTAGATTAGTGGTCCCCAACCTACAGCTCCCAGACAGAACGTTTCCTGTAAGACTCTGATGTTCTTCACAGCTGCACAAATGAAATTGCCTGATAAGGATCGTTTTACCATATGAGATTGAAGGCTCCAACTCCTAATAATAGTTTTGCAATCAATAATGAAAAATTAATTGCGAAGTTAATATTATTTTGATCCTGTATTGTGATTTATCTATAAAACAGTAATCTAGATTGTCAGAAAATATTTTCTATTAGATGGAGGTCCCAAAATGTAATTCTAACATTTTAATAAATATCCACATTTCATTTTTTGCCTGAGGCTTATTGTAATTCATAGAACTTTTTTTTCTCCTTTCAGAGCTGTTGATCTGATGAAGAAAAAATGCTTTGTATCATAAGGAAATGAAGAAGAAAAATGGCTGGCTTTTGAGAATTTGGAACTCCAGATTCTACTATTAAAAAATGAGCTTTTAAAAAATTACTTTAATGAGAGCCCTCAGGGCACTGTATTTCCCTCAGTGTAAAACTTCAGATGCTGTCCAAATATCTGGAAAGTAGAGCTCATGGCAGTACATTTTTGCCAATTCCTTTGAGATAATCAATTGATCCATAAATTGAAAAAACACCCACCAACCCACCTTGAATAACGGAGAAAAACTTAAGCAAGAGTGGGATTATATTGGCAGGGTGATATACAGAAGCTTATACTATCATAGCCAGCCTTCATCTTTTCCTTTAATAGGTTTATCAAGACTCAAGTGGTAGCAACCTTCCACCTTTGTCCAACATTAAATGACTTTCTAAGAGTAAGGGCCTGAAGGCCAGCATGGCTTTTTTTACGAACCGAGCATATTTGTTCTCAGCCAGCAAAAATCCCAGGTGGATAACAATGAAGCAACTAAAGTGCTGTTTTCTATCCCTGTGAAGAAGCCAGCAAGGGTGTTAATTCAAATTCTCACATGCATATGAGATTAAACTGCAAAGTAGTTGGTTCTTACATTAAAAAGCAAATGTCAAACTGAAACAGTGAAAATGCTGTGCGTGTTAAAATACCAATAGTGACTGGTGAGATAAAACTTCCTCTTTTTAATTTGGTACTTTTTTGTTTTAAAGGCTAGAAAAAAAAACACAGAAAAAACTAATGCTTTCTATTGCTAGTCTAATGGGCTTTTTTTCCCTTTGATGTTAAAACAGAAATTTAAAAAAAGATAAATACATAAAGCATACTCCAAAGAGCAGTACCATTAGAACTGATACCATGAGATCCATAGGGAAACATTTTTATTGGTTGATGTAATCTTTTCCTTTAACATAACATTTAATCCTCTCCTCCTGCAAACAGAAAATATCCAGGAGACTTCTTGCATTTTTGTAAAGTGTTGCCTTTTTTTTTTTTTAATTCATAGCTCAATAATAAATTATTTTATCTATCTGTTTTGGTTGTAGCAACAGTTTTCCTTCCTTCCTTCCTTCCTTCTTTCCTTCCTTCCTTCCTTCCTTCCTTCCTTCTTCACAATTCCTTTTTAATCTCTGGGAATTTTCTATGTAAACAGTTCTCACTCTGAGTAAATGTTCAATTTGCAATTAGGCTCAATATCACCAATATCATGTAGTTACCTAAAAGCAAAGTTTAAGTACATGACTCAAAGAGAAAGCTTATAAAAATGAACTTGCTTAGTTCCTGAATGACTGTTGAAAGCCAAGAATTGTGGCTTGACTCTTCAATTTCTGATGCTACATGGTCTTTCTAAACTAAGTTTCTTTCTTTGTAAGTGAAAACCCGTGAGGGCCCCATGCAATCCGAGAGCAATGTGGACCAATGTGACTGAGTTCAGCAGAAGCACCCACCACAACTTTCATTCAGTAACACAGCCGGCAAAAGGGAAGGTGCTGCAAGCCACTGTGTTGTAACAGGGAGATGCTGGAAGGTCTGCAGCAGAATAGAGGGAGCAGGGCTCCAGGTTTCAGTCTGAAGGTGCTTCACTGTAACTGAAGATCTGGCCATACACAACTCCCTGTTCTGGCTAACTGAAGCTAAATTTGGAACTGCATGAGCCAATAAATGTTTTTCACTGAAAAAAATAGTAAAATAAAATGCTGAAAGCAAGGCAAAACAAAGTCATTTTCTATCTCCATTAAACTCACAATGCTGTTAACTGTTCTGAACGGTATTTTTTGTTGGAAATAGGGACCTCTTTAGAATGCCTGCAAGTGTCTGGTTATCGGACTGTATCGTGAGCTTATGGCAACAAAACTAAACAAAAAAGAAAGTGTCCTATTTCTTCCCATTCTGTAACGTTTCCATCCACCAGAAATTTGAAGGCCCAATGTGATATTGGCTTGTTGTGGAGGAGGCAAACAGTCTCATAGTCAGATCTGGTACAGCTTTTGAGCCTTTGAGGCCAGCCATACTGTAGTCCTAAAGGGGTGAACCTGAAAAGAAAAAGTAATGCATTGATTTTACATGTCTGTCATACATTTTCCACTAGTAGGAAATCACTGACGGCCTCAGCCTTTCTCTTTGTGCTTTGGAAGCTAAAGCACAGATTCTTCTGATGTTTGCAAATCCTGCTTTTGCAAAGGAAGTTTGGGCATTATTGACATTGTCTTCAACAGCATTTAATAATGGATGGCCCCTGACCAATTCAATGGCAAGTAAGGTAATCGTGTGAGGGATGACTGAGGAAGCTGGGAAAGATAAATGTAGACAACCTTTCACTTCTGTTTCCCTCCTCTTTTTCCATCGTGTCCTGTTTGAGCAGTTGAATGTGGAAGAATTATGGAATTGCACATAGTTCTCTTATTCTGATCTCTTACATCATTAGCTTTTTAATTATACTGATTTTTGAAAATATAAACAAACCTAGTATTAAAGCCATGTAATTTCAGTTTATGTTTTTAGGCATAGCACATTATGTTGTTATTAAAATGTATCCAGTTCTGTCACCTCTACCATATTTAGATTACGATACGCACATTGCAGTGCTTACTTTGCTTTTACTTATCACATATTTTAAATTAGATCTAGAGGCATATACTTACTAAAACTTCAAATTTTATTACTGTTGCTTTAATCACATCTATATTATAGAAATGTGGATAGTTATCTGGCATTCTACAGGTTTCTAAGGTTTTCAGGCCAGCAACTAGTATTTACTCATACAGTGTAAAAGAGAAACACTTTTTTTCACTCTTGATACTTTGTCTTGTTAGTGTTATGATGGCATCTGAAGGTCATGGGTAGCCTCTGCTAGAACAAAGCTTTACAGGTAGTCAGGGGAAAACAGGCTAAGTCTGGCTTTTCCAAAAGGCTGTGCTCTAAGAGGCCTGATACTGTCTATTAAGTCTATTATCTATCTATCTATTTAAAACTGGCAGTTTCTCTGTTTCTTTTTCTTTCTTTTTTTTTTTTTTTTTTGTGGGATGGGAAGAGAGTGTTAAATCAGCAAGTGTAAGACTAGGAAGTTTAAAACTGTGAGCATTACAGTTAAATTGTAATGTTTAAGCTCCCAAAAGAGCATTCCTGAGTGCTGCAGGGACTGTATTTAAGAAATGTCTAATTACTTAGAGTAGTAAAGAGGAAACAGTAAAAAAAAGATATCTATGCTGTAAGATAGAGCACTGAAGATAACAGAAAAGGTCATTACTTTTAGTAAGTTATAAATAACAGGACTGACAGGAAATTCTTAAAAGTCTTCAGTTGATAGTCGTGAGTCCATAGTACTTTATCACTGTGATGATAAACAAAACAGAGTTTCATTTGTGTCTTTGAAATTGAATTAGATATTATTCTGACATGAGAAATATTTTAGGAACTTTTTACTTTATCTAGCCGGCCAGGTTAGGAGCCACATTTTCTGCAGCAGATGTAGTAGCAGAATGCTTTCTTCATTCAAGTTCTGCCTCCATTTGCTGAACTGTAAGTATTGTATAAATGGCAGCAATTGGCCATCATGATGCATCAGTAACATCACTCTCAGGTGACATCCCTAAAGGGTGGCAGATGGTATCTAAACCAGCTGTCAGTTCCTAATAAGTGGAGGTCAGAACAGCATCTGTCTCCACTAGTGCACACTTGCTGACATGCAACAAAGCTCATTTAAGTTTTGTTGTTGCTGTTAGTTCAGTATGGAAGGGTCTTCTAATGAAAATATAAGATGATAAATTGCAAGTAATTGGCCCAACTATCTTCCTGTGTGGTTTACGCATTTTAAAGTCAAGTAGGAGATACTGTTCATAATTGTTTGCTTTAAGTGTATGCCCAAAAGTCTTCATCAGCAGATTGATAAGGGCTCCAGCTGGTCTTAAGATGAGATTTGTGACTTTTAGTCAAATAGCACAAGCCTCAGTATTGTTTGATGGGAGGTGCGTTGAAGTGTCACCAAGACTCTATGTTTTTCATGTAAAAAAATTAATTCAGAGGCATAGTATATCCAGGTGGATTTAGTGACTTCTGAAAGTCAAATATGACTCTCGAACATAGTTCCTGCTTCATGATTGTGTTTGTTCCTTAATGTTAAAAGGTGCTTGTTCCCTGAGACTCTTTAATTTTAGAGGTCATTGAAGATGTATGTATACTGAAAAAGTGAAAGCACAATTAAAGTGTGAAAAATTATTTCTATATTATAAGTTCCAACTCTATTTTTTTGTGTGTGTGTGTGATCTTGCCTTTCGAAAGTCTGTTTGTCTGTGGAGGTAAAGGTAAAGGGAGAGGGAGAAGAGGGACAAGAAGAAGGAGAGGGACAGAAGACTGAGGAAGAGAGGGAGAGGGAAAGGGAAGAAAAAAAGTTAGGAAAGGAGGAGAAGGAGAAGGAGAAGGAGAAGGAGAAGGAGAAGGAGAAGGAGAAGGAGAAGGAGGAGGAGAAGCAAAGTCAGATGAGGAGAGTGTAAAGTATGTAAAGCATGATGGAGGACTGACAGGTCATTTTGAAATTACCAAGGCCCATGGCTGAAGAAACTAGCAAGTTCAATTTCGTATGTCTGTGTCATATGTCTGTGCAGTGTATTAAGGGGAAGATTAATGTTTTAAAGTGTCTTTTTAAGTTTTTCATCTTTCTTTGCTATGATGAAATTGGAGAAGCGTTAACAAACTGCTCAAATATTGTTAGAGATGTAGTCATATTTTTCATTAGAAATCTGTGATTTGACTTTGAGAGCTAGAAAGGTAGAGTTAAATGGTCAAGATTTGATATGTCTTAAGACAAGCTTCTCCTTTTCAGTGCAAGGAGGCAGCCACCAGACTGGCCAAGGGAAGCAGTTTTCTGAGGGTGACTTGTCAAAGCTACTCAGCAGGTGGTAAAAAATTTCCAACATGTTTCCTTTTGAAGAAGTCTGAGCTAGCCATAATTTCAGTTCATCCTTTTACCCTCTGTCCATTACCTGTCTTGGTGTAATGTTATTGTCATTGGTTATAAACAATTGCCAGGGTTTTTTTACTACTTTTTATTTTAATATTTCTTTTCTTCCTGGTCATCACTGCAACAGCCCTAACGTTTTCTAACGGAGCCAGTTACTGCATTATTCAATTGGCCCCAGCTGTGCTGTTTTATTAGTAGTAGCAGTTGAGATATGAGAGGTGCGTAGTTCCCACTGGCAACAAATGTAAACAGAAAGCAAACAGACCTGTCTGTGAAACCCTCAAAAGAAACAGTGCTAACCAAAGAAACCACATGACATTCGTGGGGCCCTAAATGAGGTGGCCTTCCTTTAATCCTTTAGCTGGGTTGATTGTTTTTACAGTTCTCAGGACAGGCTCTCTTAAAAAGTTGTGGAGCAGGATTTCCCTTTTCCTAAGATGGAACATTGGTTTTGTAGCTACTTCATCATAATGGGCAATATCACAAAAGCCTGCATTGTGTCATGAGGTAGAATACTATTACAAGGGGAATCATGTTATATTCCCTAACATCAATATGTTATCTGCCCCACTTTATCTAATAGCCCTTTTTTCAGTGAAGACATTCAGTTTTCAGTTAGAAACTGTAATATTTTGTGGCAAATACTATAGCAAATGAATCACCCATTTTTCCTTTTTAGCAAGGACTATTTCAGACACAGGTGCCCTCTAAGCTCTGCACATCCTTGCTCCTCTGCTGCACCATTTGCAACATAGCTTTGCTGTGAGGTTGCTGTTTCCTCTGCAAGTTGCTTCAGGGGGAGATTCTGATTGTGGAGAAGCTATGAAGAGATGTTACTGCTTTGGTTTAATGTCAGGGTGAAGCAGTCTGCATGTTTTTGTGTGTCTTCACAGAGATGTGACCCTGGAATCAACAGCTTTCCTGCTCACTGCTGGATGTTAGCCTGTGCTCAGGTCTAGGGCTGTAATCCTGACTCATTTCAGAAACATCAGCAAAACTGAATGTGCCACTCACAGGGAGAGTAAAACCCCAGCAGGATTATTGTTACCCACCTCTAGGTCTGGAAGATCACTTACCACAGTATTTGGTTTTCAGGGAGGATGTCACCTTTCTGTCATCTCTCACAGCGTAACTCTTCCAGGTGTCTTTCTCCTTAGCACTTTCTGCATAGCTGAAAGCCAACCTTGGTCCTGCAGCTGACCTCAGCTCAGGGCTGAGACTGGAGTAGGTTAATGCCAGGAAAAAAAATGCTCTTCTGGAGCTGCTCACCGGGAAGCTCTGGACACTCACACCGAGGCATGCATGTTGTCTGAAATGCCAGAGCATGTAAGCAGCAGAGCCTCACTGGAAAAGCACCAAGGACAAAGGATTATAAGCATTTATGACTGGAAACTAAGTCTTGCTGCATTACTGAAATTTTTAACTAAAGGGAGGAAAGCTAGCATCTGTAAATTGCCTTACAAATTATGTCACCTCTGATGTTGAGATCTAGACCTAATAATTTTCTGTTTAAATTTCATCCCCTGCACTATGAGACTACATATTGGAAGTATTTGGGAACTACCTTTGGATAAAAGCTTTTCACTGTAATGTGTTCTATACCACAGTTCAAAGAGAGATTTCCGGAGGAATCGCTTGTGGCTTGCAATGTGTTGGACTGTGGAAAAGGCATGTGCCAACTAAGCTGTTGTGTTGAACATAATTTCTAATGTTACTAAGCCATTCAGTGAGCCTCTTTCTTTGCTACTGCTCCATTCACCTGACTAATTTTCTTAATCTGTCTTTATACTTCTTTCTCCGCATTCATATTCATCATTTATGCATTAGGTACTTTTCAGAACAAACCTAATCTATCATTTAAAAGACCTAGACTTCATAAAGTATAGATATTTTTTGCCTTTCTTGGTTCCTTCAAGCATAGAGATCTGTGCCTTATTCTGAGTTAGCATTTGTTCACAGAACAGAAAAATTTGGTTAAGCTTTCTGAAGCCTATAGACCTTGATAAATTAGCACACTTTTTTTTTTGAGACAGTAAGCTTTCAGCACACAGGATGGTGACCACAGAATTAATGAGAATGGAGTTTGCTTATTGAGTAGTGATATATAATATAATAATATTATTCCTTTCTCCAGTTTACAATCCGCTATCTATCTTAAATTTTGTTGTTTCTTTGTTTTTGAATGTTGACCTTTGGAGCCAGAATGCTCTTTAATGTATTTAGTTTTAAATTAATTTCATAGTTATATTAAAGAACACTGGTAATATAATCAATGATTTAAAACTGTGTAGTGACTAGAGCCTTCAGATCAAGATTCAAAGCCTAAACATTACGCAGTTTATTTTAACATGTCTTGGTATTTTATCTTACCTCACAGCACTAACAAGTGAGTCTCCATACAAAAATAATTCTCAAGAATTATGGAGTAGGTGCTTTTGTATCTTGTTTCTGACTGCATTGTACTAAGATGTTTGAACCTTCTTTCTATGGGAACAAAGATCTACTCTTGGATCTAGAGACTTTCAAGGAACCTCCTGTACTGGTGGCTGGCATTAAAGAAAGATAGGGACATTTGGAGAGGTTTCAGAAATAAGGTGTTCCAAAACATGTTGCTTTTTAGCCATTTTATTACGTATATCTGTTTATGTATGTAGATACAGATTTGGATTTAGATGTATGTATTTAGATTTACATTTTTGTTTTAAGTGTTCCATACTATTGCAGGAGAAATATTTACGAAGCTTTATTTTGCTTGAATTGGATGCACAGTTCCTCTTTTTTTATCAACACTGAGCATAACTGCCTCTGCTAGCTTGTACTGTAGGAAGACTTACCAGTTGCGCAAACATGAACATAAAAATTAAAACAGTGCATGGAGACTTTAAAAGAGGCGGACCATTAAGTTCTAACTGAATACCTAAACCACCTTGCTGTAGGCTGAACATTTCCATGTGTGTTAGAGATAGAATTAATTACAATTTATCTGCTTGATGTTTTCTTGGTTTCTGTAGTTTCTCAGGTTTATTTGTACATTTTTACTTTGAGTACACTATATTAGTCTTGTTAGAAATGTGCTGTCTCCAAAGTGCAGTATTAGGAGCAGCTACCTTCCAGGGCTTCCCCTTAGTTACATGCTAACTAACTAACTAATTTATTTACTTACTTACTTATTTTAGCTGAAGAGATCATAACTTTTGAACTATGTGCTACTACCACCAAAAGTAATGTTAGATCAAATCCCTCAGTTGGGAAGTGGCTAAATGTATAGGAGCAAGATGTCTAACTTCCCTTTTCAGCCATTTGCAGTCTAGATAATACAGTGAATGTACCTTTTTAGTTTGCTATAGCATAGGCAAAAAATGTCTTGGCTATTAAGTACTATGATTTTTCAGCCCATAATTTTCTGTGTCTTTTTTTCATGTTTTATCGGAACATACAAATAATTAGTCTTATAAAATATTGTGTATTTAAGATAAATATATGACACTGAGAACAAGGGCATGTATTTTTGTAAAAAAAAAATTGTTACTTTTACTGGCTGTACCTTCAATATAATTTCTACAGCTTTGGCAAATATATCTGCACACATGGTAACTGTCATTTTTTTCTTCACTACCTCAGTTAAACAAATCCAAAACTATTACATGTGCATCAAATTTGTTCATCACTTAGTTGTCCTTTACAGTATTTTCCCCACAGCTTCATTCTTTTTACCAAGTGCTGATGTGCTTTTTATGCATCTAAAGGGCCAAGCATCTGTTTGTATCTGAAAGTTCCATTAGACCATAATAATCTCCAGTTAATCGCACAGCAAATATTTATTTCTCACACATCAAATTAATGAAACAGGTTCAGTGAGAGAAAAATCACATCAGATTGGCAAACAACACCTATCGAGCTATGTAAGCCTTCCAAGGCATTCTTGGCAGAAATCCTGTATCTAGAAGAATTGTATACCTTTGGGAATACTGTCATCATTTAATTATGAGATGATAATGTTGTTGTAAGTTTGTTTATTGTTGTCTTGTTTTTTACCTAGACAGAATAAAATAAAAAATTGTTTTTCTGAGTATATTATTGTTCTGTGCCATGGCTAAAACAGTATAATTGAAGAATGATCATTTTCAACCTACTACAAACACCATTCAATCTTAAGTAAGATTAATATTATATTAGTATTCAATATTTCTAAAGCACTCATATATAAATGTGAAAGGAGCTTTAAAAATCAATTTTCAAAACCCCCACTTTGATTACAATAAGGACTGAATCTTTCATAAGAGCAACGTGGATGCTTCTCATGTGTCTGCAACAAAGATTTTTTCATATCCCACATGTATTTTTGTATTCCCACCACTGCTAATATTCCCTGTGCTTTGTTGTTGTGAAGGCAATGACACTGTACACAACTGCTTGTAACAACAAAGCACAATGATGCATGGAGTCACAAAGGGTTTGAGCAGAGGGAGCGGAAAGCCGAACTTGATCTCTCACTATTTAGGTTCATCTCATTGCTATAAAATTTATACCATTTTTCTCAACACAAATTGCTGAGAGACTCATAAATATTTATTTTTGGTTGCACAAACTTTTCTTTTTATGCCACCTTCTTCTTCTGAAGCTGACCCAAAAGTAGGTGCATGGGTTTTGTATCACCCATAAGGGGTCTTAGTCTGTCCATAGAGATTCAACTTTAATAACTAGGAATTAACTTAACATTTTAAGTTAAGTAAGTAAGTGAATTTGATGTCAACTACCTGGACTTACTAACCCTACATTTTTGACATGTGGATGAAAAAAATTATATGTTGTTGATTTGCTTTCTTTTTTCCCCCTAAAATTCTTTAAATCACAATTAAAAATATGCCTTTATCCAAGGACTATTCACTTATTATTTATTATGTGAAGCACACATAAAACTGTGTTCATGAAGGTGGAAAATTTATTTTAAGTTCTCCCAGGCTGTACATAAAAAGGTTACAGCTTTCATTATAAATAAGGAGAGAAACCCTGAGAAAAGCAAAATTCATAAGATCTTTAAGTAAAATCTGTATTTCTTCTGAAATGTTGATAAGAAAAGTCTTTTGAGAATAGGTCAGTCACAATTTTAAAGTCTAGTAATTTGAAAGGATTTGGATAAGTTAGGACTTCAGGTCTCTGGCCCATGGGTTAGATGATAGTTTATTTAGAAGTGAGCACTAACTACAATGTATTTTTAAATCAAATTTAAATCAAAAAGTCTGGTTTCTTACTGTTGTATCAGTTCTTTTTCGATTTACCCTTAGGAAGAAATGTTCCTTATTTAAACCCAGAATTTTTTTGTATTAAAAAAATAAATGCATAAAATTGATTAAATAAATCATGTAAAAATAAGACTTACAAAAAAAAGTTTCCTATATTCTTAAGTATCCTATATTCTTAAGTATATACATATAGTTACTGTATATATTTATATCACTGATAAAATACTGTCATGTTGCAGACATGTAATGTGAAGCAGTCAGTCTTAAAGCTGTTGTTTCAAACAGGAATTCCCCTTGAATATATCATTACTCTTCAAATCTCCCTATGTTTTGGAAATGATTAATGATTAATTCTGGGACACACATATGAAGCAAACTAAAACCAAATATAATTTCTTGTACAAAAAAGCAAAAAAAAAACACCCAGAGCTTTTACAAATCCATGTTATCTTCCCCAATTTTACATTGAAGTTATGGATAGAAATATATAATCCAGAAGAAAAATCCCCGTTATATATGCAACAATATGTACCTAAAATAACCTTTCTGTAGTACATGAACTATTGCAGGATGGGATAGGGAAGTGTGGCATGAAATTTTCATCTGATTTCCTTGGGGGATATCTTGTTACATTGCTCTTACTAAGGATTAAAGTCATTATCCCAAACTCTTATGGCATAAAATCTTAATATTGCACTATTGAATATTCTATAGATAAGGAACAAAGATGTAGCATCAGAAATTTGGTAACATTCAGTAAATCACAGAATGGTTGGGGTTGGAAGGCACCTCTGAAGATCATCTAGTCCCAACCCCCCTGCTAAAGCAGGTTCACCTAGAGCAGGTTGCACAGGGCATCAACCAGGCAGATTTTGAATATCTCCAGAGAAGAAGACTCCACAACCCCCCTAGGCAGCCTGTTCCAGTGCTCTGTCACCCTCAAAGTAAAGAAGTTCTTCCTCACATTCAACTGAAACATCTGATGCTTCAGTTTGTGCCCATTGCCCCTTGTCCTGTCACTGGCCACCACTTAGAAGAGTCTGGCTCTGTCCTCGTGACGCCCACCCTTGAGATATTTGTATGTGTTGATGAGGTCCCCTCTCAGTCTTCTCTTCTTCAGGCTAAACAAGCCCAGCTCCCTCAGCCTTTCCTCATAGGAGAGATGCTCCAGTTCCCTCATCATCTTTGTTGCCCTGCTCTGGACTCTTTCTAGGAGTTCCTCATCTTTCTTGAACCGGGGAGCCCAGAGCTGGACACAGGACTCCAGGTGGGGTCTCACCAGGGCAGAGTAGAGGGGGAGGATAACCTCC
>NW_009259877.1:3185123-3200433 GCF_000687185.1 Egretta garzetta | reverse complement strand
GCCCTTGTTGAACTTCATCAGGTTCCTCTCCGCCCAACTCTCCAGCCTGTCCAGGTCCCGCTGAATGGCAGCACAGCCTTCTGGTGTATCAGCCACTCCTCCCAGTTTTGTGTCATCAGAAAATTTGCTGATGGTACAACCTGTCCCCTCATCCAGGTCATTGATGAACAAGTTGAACAAGACTGGGCCAAGTAATGAGCCATGAGGAACCCCACTAGCTACTGGCCTCCAACTAGACTCTGCCCCGCTGATCAGAACCCTCTGAGCCCTGCCATTCAGCCAGTTCCCGATCCACCTCACCATGCCCTCAAGAAGCCCATGCTTCCTGAGCTTCTCTATGAGGATGTGATGGGACACAGTGTCAAAAGCCTTGCTGAAGTCAAGGTAGACAACATCCACTGTTCTCCTGTCATCTACCCAGCTGTTCATGCCATCATAGAAGGCTATCAGATTGGTCAGGCATGATTTCCCCTTAGTGAATCCATGTTGGGTACTCCCGATAACCTTCTTTTGCTTCCCTTGTTTAGAGATAATATCCAGAATGAGTTGTTCCATCACCTTTCCGGGGATGGAGATGAGACTAACTGGCCTGTAGATGCAAAAAGGAAACACACATCATGCCTGGCTGAAGAAAAACATCTTGAATTGTTCCCCCATTCCCCCTCTCCCTCCTTCCCACTCCCATGTATTACCTATGCTATCTGTTCTTATGGAGACATATTCATGAGAGCTGATGATCTGGTCTAAGTCAGATCTGTGAAAAAAAAAAAAAAAGATGTTAGAAAAAAAAACCAGCACATGAAATAAAAGCAATCTGTTAAATCAACATAAAGTTAATTTGATTATCTTTATTATGAAAAGTTTATCACTGAGATAAAAAACAGTAGACTACTTCTCATTAGTAGCAATATAGAACCACTGTTTGTCTGCTTTGTGTATTTTAGAAACCATAGTGCTGTAATCTTGAAAGTAGAAAAATCTCAACTGGTTAAACTGTGTCATAACAAACATATTGCAGTAATACTGTGCATTTGCTAAAGTGTATGAATATGGAAGATCAGAGGCTGCAAAGGGAGAAAGAAACTGGGAGAGAGAAGGAGAGAGAGGGAAAAGAAAAAATTAACAGTTTTCAATGAGAAGAATATGAAGAGGTTGTGTACAGAAAATTATTTTACAGTCCCCAATTCTGACTATGACTGACAGTTTCTTCACACTGCTTCTGGGCTGGTTGCAAAGGCTGGGATTTTCAGGTGGCACTGAAACACTTTTCCAGGACTCCAGGCTGTGAGGAAAACCCATGCACAGAAAGAAAGAGTGGACAGAAGGCACTGGGCTTTTGAGTAACTTCAGCGAGAATTTCCACTAGGCAGATTTCGTGTTAGGTCTGCTGTGCTCCAGAACAAGACTACTGAGTGGTCTTTTTCAAAACATTTTACTGGGATAGACCTTTCCTTACTTCTACTGGGTGGAAAAACCAGCAAAGTTACTTGAATACATCAGTCCTTGCCATCTTAATGTACCAATAGAAATCTCATATATCGTTTTGCAAAACATATCCTCTTTTCACAGTTTGAAGTAGTGCTCAGCCAAGGCCAATCAGCAGAGCTAAATCCTTCATTACAAAAAAAATATGACACCATTGCAGAACAAGAAAAATGAAATATCTGCCAAGTTTTTATTTAAAAACCAGATTCAACTTTACATGATTCGTAAATTAAATCCCCAGGCAATCCCATCTCAGTCACTGAAAGGTTTTTATCACTTTGCCTCACAAAAGATGTCACGAAGTTTTTAACACTTGAATTCAGTAGGAAAGTGAATGTAGAAAATATATCACTTTATTGTTATGTTTCAGTCATTCTCAGTCACACAATATCTTAAATTCAAATGCAGATATCTCCTACAATTACAGTTTCCTCCTTATCTCAGTTTCGTATGAGAAGTGCAACCATGCAGCATACTTGTTGAACAGATTTCTTTTTTTCAAGTGACGCAAAGAAAAATACAGCTATTATTCTTAATTCTTAGAGATATGCAAAACTTGAACTGAAACACCTACCTGTGCTGGGGCACAGGATGTCTTACTTTCTGTTATTAGGCTGACACTGAATGCAAACTTCCTCAGTTCACCTACAAAGAAGGTTGCAGTGTATAGGACACCATTTTTTTTTGACAGAATACATTGAGAAAACTGTAAGGTTTTTCCCTGAGTTAGTCAGGAGGAATGTTTCTTCTGCATTCAGCAAGACTAGGATTTAATTCTTATTTTCCAGTTATTTTTTATATCTTTATACCTATAGTATTTAGAAAACGGTGAAGATATTTTGAAATCAGCCTAACAAAATCCTTAACCTAGTGGAAGTTATATTAAGTCTTCTGAAGTTTGGTATTCTTTCTGTCTCTCTGTCTTTTTTTTTGTTGTTGTTTTTTTATTTTAAACGATTAATGATTAGCTCTTTAGTTCCTGTGAGATGTGCTGGATGAATAGCTGTTGAGAATGAGCTGGTACAAGATTAGTGAGAGCAGAACAGCTATATCCTGTAGACCTCCTTAGATCATAAACTGAGGTAAGTTCAGCAAATCTAAGGTGTTTCAGCACTTTTCTGTCATCATACATTTAAACTTTGTTTTGTGATTATCAAATATCATAGAATCATAGAATCATAGAATCATAGAATCATAGAATGGTTTGGGTTGGAAGGGACCTTTAGAGGTCATCTTGTCCAACCCCCCTGCAGTAAGTAGGGACACTGCTAACTAGATCAGGTTGCTCAGAGCCTTGAATGTTTCCAGGGATGGGGCCTCCACTACCTCTCTGGGCAACCCCTTCCAGTGTTTCACTACCCTCATTGTAAAGAATTATATCTAGTCTAAACCTACCCTGTTTTAGTTTAAAACCATTACTCCTTGTCCTGTCACAGCAGGTCTTGCTAAAAAGATTGTCCCAATCTTTCCTATAGGCCCCCTTTAAGTACTGAAAGGCCACAATCAGCTCTGCCCGCAGCCTTCTCTTCTCCAGACTGAACAAGCCCAATTCCCTCAGCCTGTCCTCATAAGAGAGGTGCTCCAGCCCTTGGATCATTTTTGTGGCCCTCCTCTGGACCCGCTCCAACAGTTCCATGTCCTTCTTGTGCTGAGGGCTCCAGAGCTGGACAGAGTACTCCAGGTGAGGTCTCACCAGTGAGATGTGCCAGTGTTAAAAGCTGCCTTCTGAGTTTGATAGCCAGAACCCAAAATATAAGGGATAAAAAGAAAACTAACATAGGATTAAAAAAAAAACAAACAACAAAACAAAAACCTGAAAAGAAAACTTCTTAAAACCCCAGAAATATTTTAGCAAACACAGCATTTGTACTTAACTCAGATACAATTCATAGATCTAAGAAGAAATAGCTCTTTGTCTTTTCTCAGAGTTACTTAAGAATTTCCTTGATATTTTCCTATGAAAATTTGCGTATGTAATTTTACTTTCTCTATCCATTCCCTCCATTTTGAATAAAATAACATACCTTGCTGCTGAAACCGTAAAGTCAAGTAATTATCCGTATTATGTTGTATACTCAAATTTCTTTGGGAAATCAAAAATATTGAATTAATAATATAATTATTCTTGTAGTTTTTCTATTAATCTTTCCTTTATGAAAGGAAATGGAAAATGATCTTTTTCTCTCTGTGTGTGAGTGCCTCATGTAATCATGATGCTGAAAAACAGAGGAGAAAAACAAGCATCCCTTAAAAGGAGATCTGTCTCCCAAAGAAAGCTCTGGGAAGTGGTATGAATTACACATTGCACTGCATTCTGTCTTAACTGAAAATAACATTAGGAATTAACACCTTTTAAACCAAATGTGTTCATCAATTATTTTCTTCACCAGTTGTGAAAAATAAAAAAACCACACCTTGTGGCCACGGAAGATAAAGACACTGTATATGTTTGCAGGGAGTATTGTACAGCAGGAAAAACAACTCAGAAAATGGCACATCATAAGATAAGAGAAGCTTCACATCAACTGTTTTATCTTCCTGCCACACCCATGGCTCTTCCTGCTAACTCACGTTCTTACACTTGCATCTAGTGAAATCTGTATGTAACAATAATTTTCTACATAGTCAGAATGTCAGTTTACAGCATGAATGCTGTTGATTAAGGGCTCCCTTATTACACAGCTATGAGAAAGAGATTCCTTTAAAGTGAATAAGCCCCTTTTAAGTTTTTTGTTCAGTAAATATGTAGGAGTTCCAAGGTTAAAAAAAAATACACTGACCAGGTTTTTTTTTTATTGTTTGGGGAGGGGGGTTTAGTATTTAAATTAGGATTTGATAAGACATGCATCCAAGGACTTGTGAATTCCAACGTCTTTGCTCATCTCTCCTTCTTAACAGGATTAATTTAGAGTGGTACCTACATTTCCATACTGTAGAGAGGAGAAGGGTTCCCATATTTTATTCTACATGTGAAAGATGAGTAAGACATTGCAAAAAAAAATTTAAAAAAAGAATTTTAATGAATTCATATTATTTAAAGTTTGGAACTTCTTGTTTGGTTGGAATGATGCAAAATCTTTCTAATTTGGCAAAGATTTAAACCGTATCATGTAAAATACATTGTAGCTACTGTTACTGATGAATAGGTTTTGCTAGCAGTCTGTCTTGTTTTTGTTGTTCAGATTTTACAGTGAGATAAGTTCATAGCCTTTAGCGGGATGCAGAAACATGTTGTAGGCTAGATTAGAGCACAGACAGACAGAGTCCTATAAGGAGAGTGATGCTATAGACCTACCTGTGTCTTCAGTGGTATGGGAACATGATCACCAACATTATTATTTCTGATGATAAAAGATGGAGAAATGTGAACTGTTGTAATAAATTAATTTCCTTTTATTAATACTAAAATTGGGATTGTTTGTGTGTTAAAAGTTTAAAATATTTGAAGAACTACAGCAGATTTGGCCTAAAATTAGAAAAGACTAAGGAAATTAAAAGTACTCTGTTCTTTTGCACCTTCTTTCTTTATCAAGAAAGAGACAGGTTATGAAATGCTGTAGATTTTCCAGACTCTCCTAGATCCTGTGCAGGTCACAAAAAACATCCAAAGGTATTTGTTAAGTGAAAAGACTGAACTTTCTCTTTGCTACAAATTTCCTAAATACAAGAGGCTTCTGGTTTTGCAATTTCCAGTTTTACATTTTGAGTATCAGGAACTATCTGGGCTCAGCTTTACCTTCCAGGAACAGTTGTTCCGTTCTCAGTGGTGGTTCTGTAGGAAAACACAGAACAGGCTAGAATTATTAAATGTTTTCCTCTATCACCAGGTAAGGAGACACTCTGCTAGTCACTTAACTTCTGTCAGAAGACTTTTGCTGTCCTACCTCTTCTCCTGCAATATAACTGGAAGATTGATCCCTTGCATTTATACATGCAGGAATGAATGTCTCAGATGTGCACAGATGATATAGATCGTCTTCCATTTTGAACAATATTCTGGCATTTGTATGAAAAAAGAACAAGATGGAAAGAAAAACAAAACCTTAGAGAATGGGGCCAAGATACCTTTTTATTTTACAGGAGAGGACAGGTAATTCAGTGTAATTCTGTGCAAATTTAGAACATTAATCCCATCAAGTACAAGAAAGTGATATTTTACATGCTCTGAAGCAGCTTATTCTTTTAAAGGTTATAAAATAACTGGGTTCACGAGGAAACAAACAAACAAAAACCTATAAAAGTAATAAATTGGCAGAGCAACAATTTAAGGATGCCACTTTGTTTTCCTTTTCACTCCATTAGCCCCATTGACTTCAATAGGGTTTGACTAGATTTCCCCTTGCTTGGCAAAGAAAAGAATTTTTCCCATGCCAGGAACAACCAATTCAGTTCAGAAACACACAGCACGCAAGTACTCTGAACTCCTGGGAGCGCAGAGGAAAGGTTTATATTTGACAGAAGAAATCTGACCAGCAGGAAATGCGTTTGGAAAACAGCTGTGGCTCTTAATATTTAAAGAATTTGGATAAGTCAAACCAGAAATTCCCAAGTCTGCACTGTTGTGGGTTGGCTTTTTTTTCCCTCCCAAGGATCAGGGAGCACCTTCAGCATTATCTTAGAGGGAATATTTTGATAAAGAGCCTGACTTATGCTGCATTTTGGGAAAAGAGTCAAGGAAACAGGTGAGGAACAAGGAGCATACTACATCTCAGTGATTCCCAGCTGTTGTTCAGTGTGCTGGGAAATACTGTCAATGAAAAAATGTTAAAGAATGAGACAAACTTTAGTCATAGTTGCAATGACAGATTCAGGAATCTGTCTTTGTGTTCTCATTATTATCTCAAAAATTTACTAGCTCTTGGCGCAGCAGTCATCCAAGGCTGCACTGTCCATGTATACTCCCTGGAGGTGCCTACGCTGCCATCAGTGGGAGGAAGACATCCTTGACTGCAACCTTGACTGCATGAGTTGAGTGCCAAAGAGATAGGTTGCTTTTCACCTTTTTTCCCTATAATGCTCCTGAACCTTCATGACAGAAGCTAACTGATAAGAACCTTGTGTGATAAATACTGGTTTTGAATTCAGAAGTGCTTTTTGGTATCAGAAATTTCACAAACAGTGCTAACCATTGGGGAAAGCAAAATGTTCCAAGGAAATTAAATTGGAAAAGTATGTTGAATAAGTTATTTGACAAATAATATGCTTGTGAATTATTTAACAGTCTTCTAAAGGCAGTATTATAGAAGTGTTCTGGAATAGCTATGCTTTTTTTAGATAACTGTAAATAACTTTGCTAGGGCATTATTTGCTGGTTTTTTTTTTTAATAAACAGCTTTGTGTGTCTAGTTTTGATGGCTGATAAACATTGCATCTGGCAATGGGATCATAGATTTTGCACATTACTATCCATTTACTATATGTAAGAACTGATTCTTAACCTCATTCATTCATTTCAGCATTTTCTCCAATGGTACATTTTATCAAGATTTATTTTTTCACAATAGTTAACATGTGGTTATCAGGGATATCATATCAAGATTTCTTGTCACACTACAGAACAAAATGCTTAGATGTACTCCTTAAATGTAAATGTGCATCCTGCACAGACTCAGCACTTCTTTTTTGTATCAGATGGAAGATGCAGCCTCCATTTAAATAGCAGTCCCATAAGAATTGTAACTTGAAGAAGAAATTGGCATATGATATTTATGCCATGCTTCTGCTAGCATGATACCATATTTAAATACTGACTTGGTATTTGACCAAAGGAGAACACTGCATGAAATAAATACCTGATTTCTCTCTACAGTATAAAAGGGGAACTAAAGTGACCCAGCAGGCAGCACATGGAGAATGACATGTCTAGAACCATCTGGCTAATATGGAAACGTATGATCCTGCATTGGAAATCATAGTTCTTCCAGAAGGGGAAGTACCCAGAAGCATTTTTGGAAATTGGAGTAGAGCTGGACTTCATTTCCCATCAAAAGTCACAGATGTCTGGGAGAACTTCTTCATCTCAGAAGAACAGGCTCTCTTTCTGGTCTATATGGGAAATTCAGAAGCTGTCATTGCTCTCTCCTTCCTACTTTTGAAATCCTTAGACAGCTAGTGTGGCACACAAAGAATCTATGCCAATGTGTTTTCCTATTGGGGAAAGCATGTGTTGAACAAACAGGTTGAAACCTGTTTGTCTTTTTTTCAGTGTGGAGACAGGAAGCATACAGCTAGACCCTGTTCAGTTGCCTTCTACATGGTGTGGTGGGTTGATCCTGGCTGGACACCAGGTGCCCACCAAATCTGCTCTATCACTCCCCCTCCTTGGCTGGACAGGGAGAGAAAAATATAATGAAAAGGTCGTAGATTGAGATAAGGACATGGGAAGATCATTCATCAATTACAGTCACGGGCAAAACCACCACAACTTGGGGAAATGAGCCTTATTTATTATCAATCAAATCAGAGTAGGGCAATAAAAAATAAACCCAAATCTTAAAACACCTTCCCCCCGCCCATCCCTTCTTCCTGGGATTAACTTGACTCCCACCTCCCCCAAAAGCAGTGCAGAGGGATGCAGAATGGGGGATGCAGTCAGTTCGTCACACATTGTCTCTGCTGCTCCTTCCTCCTCAGGGGGAGGACCTCTCACACTCTGCCCCTCCTCCAGAGTGGGGTTGCTCCCATGGGAAACAGTCCCATGAACTTCTCCAACGTGGGTCCTTCCCACACGCTGCAGTTCTTCATAAACTGCTCCAGTGTGGGTCCCTTCCATGGGGTGCAGTCTTTCAGGAATAGACCACTCCAGTGTGGGTGCTCAAACCTGCTCCAGCATGGGCTCCTCTCTCTCCATGGGTCCACAGCTACTGCCAGGAGCCTGTTCCAGTGCAAAATTCCTATGGGGTCACAGCTTCCTTCGGGCATCCACCTGCTCCAGTGTGGGGTCCTCCCTGGGCTGCAGGTGGAGAGCTGCTCCGCTGGGGACCTCCATAGGCTGCAGGGGCACAGCCTGCCCCACCATGGGCTACACGAGGGGCTGCAGGGGAATCTCTGCTCTGGTGCCTGGAGCCCCTCCTGCCCTCCTGCTGCACTGGCCTGGGTATCTGCAGGGCTGCTCCTCTCACATATTCTCACTCCTCTCTCCTGGCTATGGTTGCACAGGTTTGGGATTTTTTTCCCCCTTCTTAAACACGTTATCCCAGGGGCACTACCACCATTGCTGATGGGCCAGCAGCGGGTCCAGCTTGGAGCCAGGTGGTGTTGACTCTGTCTGACATAGGGGAATCTTCCATCATCTTCTCACAGAAGCCACCCCTGCATCTCCTCCTCCCCCCCGCTACCAAAACATTGCCTTGCAAACCCAATACAATTAGCCTTTGTGGCAATACAAAAGAAAAAACTAATAGTATTTTTTTATCTCTCTTAAATCAACAGACTGAATTCTACAAAATGCGGTCATACCTAAGAAATAAGGAGGAGGAAATAATTTTCTTTCCTTTTTATTCAGATACCTCTTATAATACAGCTGATGGAAATATTAAAACTATTGTGTCCCTGAGGGTGCCACCAGCCCTCACTATCACTGCCCAGTCCCCTCTAAGGGCTCCCCCCACCCTACCCAGGGCCCAGGACCCCACCTCAGTCCCCCAGGGCTGTCAGCCCCTGCCCCATCGACACCACAGCAGGGCTGGTCTCCAGCTCCCCACTGCCCTGCCCTGCCCAGCCATTGGCCCTGCTGAGCTGGGCCCACCCACAGGGCTATATCCTGGCCCAACCTCAGCCCATCCCCAGCGAGGTGCCCAATGCTTGGGGGTGGGGCTGCCCTGGTGCCCCCCGGCTGCCCTGCACCTGGCTGGGAGTGGGACGGGACCCGGCTGCCAGGCCCTGACCTGAGCCCCATGGGGACCACCCACAGCCTTGAGGTGCCCTGACAAAACTTAAAGCTTTTTGGAAGCTGAATTTGCCTGGGCAAAGCTGCCATCACTTTATCCTCTAAAATATTCATGGGCTTCAAAGAGTCATTGCACAGGTCGATGTCTAAGGACAGGTTGCTTTTACACCATACCAGCAACTCCAGAGGGACAAGTGCCATCTATATGTATACAGCATCTCAGCAAGCATTTACAGTTCTTTTGTAGAACTTGAAAAGGAATTAAAATGCTTCCTTCTATTTTACTGAATTGCTTCATGCCTCCAGGTCGCAGCAGTAAGGCCATGCTAGATGATGATTCACTAATTATTCTGCTTTGGAGATTCTGTTTAGCATTGGATAATGCTGCTCCAGGCAGGAAAGACCATCAAACAGTCTATTCTACTTGGTTTATAGATTAAAAATATCACAACTGTTACTTCTAGTGGCATTTTTGAAAAAATATTCCTGAGAAGAGATGTGGTGGTTAAAAATTATGCTAGAGGGGTGGCACGGGGTGCTGCACTGAAGGACCATTATCGGAATGTCACTCTGCCTTTCGATTTGTGAAGCTCTGCCAGGGATAGGTGTACTAATATTTATGCTCAAGGCACAGAGGAAACATGGAAAGTGAAAAGGAAAGGTGTTGAGGTATCTGCAAGGGGAAGCAAGGTTGTTTTTTGTTTTTCCAGTGAATCTGTAGAGTGCAAAAAGGATAAATTGGAGGTAATGCAAGTGAGACATAAATCTGATAAACAGTGGTCTTTTTCCAGAGGATCAATCTCTCTCAATTTCAGATTCCTTTCTGTCAGAGCTATAAAAGCTAAAATGCATCACTGTGAAACACAAATTCAAGATAAAAGAGAGAGTCAGGAAGAAAAGTGGTCTTCCTCCCTTCCAGAGAGAGGGGAATAACAGGAGCGAACAGGAACTGGGATGGATATTTACCTTTGGATGGGCAGCTTGATTGAAAAAATTATAGAACAGCTCATTACATACCTCCTGTGAAAACAACTGAGGAGATATTTCTTTTCAAGGAAAGATAAATGTCATTCTGATATTAATGAATATGTAATTAGTTAATTAGTAGAAAAGACCAAAGACAAGAACTTTACGGTTCATCTTAGCTAGTGGTCCTAAGGCAATTTAGTTCTTAATATTATAGCTTTGCTTCTTGTTACTATCTTACTTGCAAAAACACTTGCAGTTGTTTTCAAAATTAAGGTTTTTTTTCTGTTCAGAAGAGAAAACATGCTCACAAAATTAAGAGAATCATAAGTAGTAATAATAATGCTACAATCTTACATTAGAAATCCATCCAAGTTCTTGAGGTTGTATTCAATAATTAGCAACTGTAAACTCAGTTACCACTGAAAATTATTGAAGCAATACTTTACTCTTTTTGCTATTTATTAAAAACTAACTTTGAAATGCCTATATTTTGGAAATATATACATTTGGTATTTAATAAAATGTAAATTAAAAAAAAAATAGTATGTGGCTTTATACACTTCTCAGCAGAAGATAAAAGCAAGAAAACATGTTGTCATTTAGAAATGTTCACCAGCAAGTCTTGGGCTGTTTATCCTTTGCTAAACAGAAAATAGAGTGGAAAGCCATTGTTGTGCTGAACCAAGAGACTAAAACAAGTCTCACTAAAGTTTGTTAGCTATTTCCGTGTTCTTGCCTGACTTGGCTTCACCTAGAGGTGACAGATGACCTAGATTCCTTAGTTCAGTTAGGATCTACTGAAAGATGTTATTCTTTGCCAATGACAAGATTTTAGGTTTTAGTACATATATGCTACAGTAACTGCCAGTGCAACACTTGTTTAAAAGTATGCCTTTTCCCCCCTCATTATTGAAATAAGAATATGGGTGTCCTGGTTTCGGCTGGGATAGAGTTAATTTTCTTCACAGTAGCTAGCATAGTGCTGTGTTTTGGATTTAGTACCAGAATAATGTTGATAACACACTGATGTTTTCAGCTGTTGCCAAGTAGTGCTCAGACTACTCAAGGACTTTTTGAGCTTCTCCTGCTCGCCCAGGTGCATAACAAGCTGGGAGTACAGCACAGCTAGCACAGCTAACCCAAACTGACCAAAGGGCTATTACATACCCTCACTTGCAAAAACACTTGCAGTTGTTTTCAAAATTAAGGTTTTTTTTCTGTTCAGAAGAGAAAACATGCTCACAAAATTAAGAGAATCATAAGTAGTAATAATAATGCTACAATCTTACATTAGAAATCCATCCAAGTTCTTGAGGTTGTATTCAATAATTAGCAACTGTAAACTCAGTTACCACTGAAAATTATTGAAGCAATACTTTACTCTTTTTGCTATTTATTAAAAACTAACTTTGAAATGCCTATATTTTGGAAATATATACATTTGGTATTTAATAAAATGTAAATTAAAAAAAAAATAGTATGTGGCTTTATACACTTCTCAGCAGAAGATAAAAGCAAGAAAACATGTTGTCATTTAGAAATGTTCACCAGCAAGTCTTGGGCTGTTTATCCTTTGCTAAACAGAAAATAGAGTGGAAAGCCATTGTTGTGCTGAACCAAGAGACTAAAACAAGTCTCACTAAAGTTTGTTAGCTATTTCCGTGTTCTTGCCTGACTTGGCTTCACCTAGAGGTGACAGATGACCTAGATTCCTTAGTTCAGTTAGGATCTACTGAAAGATGTTATTCTTTGCCAATGACAAGATTTTAGGTTTTAGTACATATATGCTACAGTAACTGCCAGTGCAACACTTGTTTAAAAGTATGCCTTTTCCCCCCTCATTATTGAAATAAGAATATGGGGAATTCCTCAAACACTAAAAAATACCCCAAAATTGAAATGTCTGCTAGATTATAAAACAGAAATTAGAATAAAGCAAATATTTCGGCTTAGCACAATAGTTTCCAGATATTAGTCAGCTGCCATCAGAGTTCTCTGCTAGCCTGATATGCACAGATATTTACCAGAGCGTTCACGCAGTCAGCAGCATTGACACCATATACGTGCCAGAATGAGAAATGAAAACGGCCATCTTCAGGTTTTGCCATGTTAGCACATATATTTACAATCAATCCCTGCATAACATTTTACTGGGCCATATGTATTTTGAATGCTACACACTGAAGTTTTCCAAAACGTAAGAAAATTTCAGATATCTGCATGCATTTTACCATCTTATTATTTGCTGCCCACAGCACACCAGTCCCTCCCTGTGCCATACAATATTTCTGCAGAATCTCTCTTCATATTCAGAGTTTTACAGAAAAGCATGTTTAGCAGTCCTCTCATTTCACATATTCAGTTGCATGCAAAATTATGGATATCAATTTAGTGAAAAAAATATGGTTCAGTGTGTAATTTGAAAATTACCATAATTCATAGTTCCTCACATTGTCATCTTTACCAAGTTTTTGTTTGTGGGGGTTCTCTTGCATTCACTGTTCTACTTTTTCTCTGCATAAATTATGTTTGTATTTGTAAAAATGCAGTCCTGAATGATTATGACTATACTGTGATGCCCTATTGAAATATAACTTAATCATGAGCACAGAGCGGACATGGTGTTCAATTCCTTTTTAAACACAAAAAAAATAGTGGTGATATATAATTAAAAACAACCTTTGACCTTTGACTTTAATTCTTTGCAAAAATGTTTTACCAGTAATCCTAACAAGTCTTGAGCCTCATTTAGCTCTTGATCTGAAATATGAATGAACAGGATACTTCTTTTTTAATGCTGCCAGACTATTAACAGATAGATATAGATTATTAGAAATATTTAGTCCTTAACATGTCAATCAGTTTAGTAAAAAGATAAAATACATTCTTTTTAAGTTTAAGTACACTAATAACAAATTCACCCAGAGGAAAATGTTTCTAGGTCACCTCCTTGTTTTGTGTAAACTTTGTATTGACTTACTGTGTTAGAACATCTGTCTGTCTCTCTCCCTCTCTTAAAGGTTCTGAGAAGTTCAGCAGCTGTGCTGAGATGCAATTGAAAATGTATTGTAAGTGTAAACTGATTAAATTGAGAGTGTGATTTAAACGCATGAGATATTAAATCAGATGCAAAGCTGAAAACCCTTTGGTCTTTATTTATATGTCTCCATACACGCACAACTGATTTTAACTATTCAGTTGTCATTGCATCACTTGTGACCACAAGGATAAAAAATAATGTATTTCATTAAATAACCAGAAAGGGTTCCTTGGAATAAAACCAATATATCTCAAGCTTAAGGCATGACAAGGCTCTATGATCCACTTTTAAAAGCATTTTAAATTATCATCTAATAGTCATCACTCAAACTGAGATAACAATGGGATCGATACAATGCCCAATGCAAGCTAATACCGAATATCAGTTGGGAGAATCAGACTGATTAGGAAGGATAAAATTTCTGTTCAGATACGAATATTTTTCATTCTTTGCAGTGAAGAAAAGGAAAATGCAGATAAACCAAAATGGAATTTAATGAGATTTTTGTTGTATATATTCATGTTTGGTGCTCATTTCAGTGTGACCATTTTTTTTTCTAAAATTATTGTCATGGCATTTGTAAATACCTTATTGTGAAACATACTTTTAAGGCCAGCACTCGAAAACCTGGGGGTATTAAAGCAGGTGCTCACAATCACAATGCACAGAAGGTGTAAATACTGGTTTTAAGGACTGTTCTAAGAGGCAGCTTGGCAGCTGGATCTGCTCTTGCATAGGGTTGGAATTGGCAGCAAAAAGAACTAGGTCTCTCTTACTGTTACTTAGTTTGTGTTAATTTCGTTAATACAAATTGGTATTCTGGATGAGGTCCCCATGAGTTGACTTTGCCTTTTCAACATGCAGTTTAAGCTCCTTTCCCACTTTATGCTTCCATATTGCTTTTGTTTGATTCTTGAAGGAAAACACATTGAAGAAAATAAGCTTCCTGAGTTTTGCCTGCTGCAACGGGAAACTGATTTTAAAAAGGACACATCTGCATGTGCATGGGTAATTAGAACTGAATTCTTTTTTCCAGATTTTGGATTCAGAGTGATTGGCACAGGAGAAAACCCTAATCCAACCATGTTTTACTCATAGCATCCAAACCAGATGCAAATATCTATGAGTATTTGAACAAAGAAATAAAAGAAAAAAATATGCATAAACTAACTGAGGATACATCAAAGAAGTCATTCATGCTCAGTTGATCTGTATTCATTTCGGACCAGGTGGCAGCCTAGGTCTTGGGGTTTGTGTGCTATACATCGGGCTGCGATTATTAGAAAGAGCTGGTTTGGACTCCTCTCTCAAAGAACTCCTTTGGAGGGAAGGTCCTTCAAAGACGCTCCATTAAAAACCACCTTGAGAAGCAGGCCTCTAAGCACATCCTTCATCTTCCAGTTCTCGGGCTCTCCTTGCCTGCAAGTTGGGTGGCAGAGTTGACCAGCCTTCCCTCTGAAGAGTTCTGTAGGTTCCGATTCAGTCTTTCAACCCTAAACCATTTTCTTTATTGAGGACACAATCTGCCCATTGTTTTAAATTAAAAGTAAGTCTATTTTACTTCCTGGTAGATGCAAAAGTTTGTCAGACTTTGAGTCATCTGTACTTAACTAGATAGTAAATAACTATCAATGAGGGATAAATATGTCCTCCTTCCTTTTGCTGAGTCGCCACTGTGCCTAGGCCGGAATGTGTTCTCCTCCAGATCAAGGTACTGTGTCCATCTGACCATTGAATGTATACATCAGACAAACTTCTGATTTGGATAAATGTTGCTAAACATTTGTGTGTGTGTGTATGTGTAAATGTGAATGCAGTTAACCACTTCTGGATGACTGTGTGTTTGAGGTGAGAGATTCCCAGCCTCTTTCATACCACAAAAGTAAAGTACGCACCCTTGCTTCCTGGAGAATTTATTTCAGTATACC
>NW_009259877.1:3175670-3185099 GCF_000687185.1 Egretta garzetta | reverse complement strand
GGTCACAACATAACCATGGCCACATGCTTCCTCATGTAGACGCCTCCTGTATTTTTCTTGGTTTTATTTTGCCCCACCCATCACTTTGTTTCTGAACTGATTTGCCATGTGTTGTTCTTGGTTTTGTGTATTTTTAACTGAGTATTAACTCACTTTTTAGGGGGTGGTGGGAAATCCAGTATAGCCACATGTTTTTTCCTGTTTGGTTTTTAGTACCCATATTAGCTCATTTGCAGTTACATGGTTGGTTTGTTCAAGGTTTTTTTCCTGTGTGGTTTTTATTTATTGGTCTGTATCTCTTGCTTTGCTATGGTCTAATGATCAGGTGTTCTGTGGTTTTTTTCCTCGGTGGGAACAAAAGGACGTATTCGGTATTTTGTCCCACACACGCTATGGTTGTGGGGCAGGTGGGATGCCCCTGGGAAGAAAAGGCGCATAGAAGCATAAGAATTATTCAGGGCCAAGGTCTGAAGGAGAAAACTGGCATGCAAAAGGTATGAAGAAAACCACTGACTACCTTTTATAGAAGTTTATCTGTTTGGTTTAATAAAGGCTTCTTTTGGCGTGTTTCCATCGCTTGGTGTCTGCAGGTAGCTTTCTCAGAGCATGAGCAAACTTACTGATTTAAATTGGAAGAGAACATATGAGGACAAAAAAATATGAGAACCAATGCCTTTTTTTCTTGATGGTTTTGGGGTTTAGAGGAAAGGAAAATATAATTTTTTTCAGTTATGGTTTAGGGAAAAGATTGATTGAAAAAATAAAAAAAAAGTTTTCTATTACTTAATTCCAGCCTCTTGGCCTGTATAAATTATAAGAAAATAACATTTCCATGGGGGATGGTAGAGGACACTGAAACAAATGAAAGTAATGTCTTTTTCTGCTGTGTGGATAGGAAGCCTATGTACTGCTGGCTGTGAAATCTGTCTTGGATAGCTAATGGCTAGAATAACCAATTTTCTAGCCATGCAGGAATAAGCCTTGTTCATGAAGATGAGCTGTAGCTGAGTGAGTGGCTGCAAGCTTGAGCTCTGTGTGCAGCTTGAACCAGGTTGTGTTGCTGTCATTGCCCAACAGACCAAAGCAACATAGGAAGGCATGGTCCTGAGTCCAAGCCAGGTGGAATGGATCGTTACCATTTTTACCCGTATTATGCAAAAAGCTAGTATTAGACTACCCCTCAGAGTCTCACAGTATTCAACAAACCAGATGAGCGGTTTATTCTGATACTGCGGGAGCTCAGGGCCCAGTCACAGGTGTTTGTGGCATTGTGAGGGTTGTGATGGTTACACTGCACTACCCACACTGAATATTTCACACATGATTCACAAAGGATGATGTCTTTTGTGGAAAGGAGGTCCCAGCCTATCCATGTTTGAAGACTCTTGAACTATGGAAAACATCATCATTGCAAGCTTATCTGCAGTGAGGGTTTATGGCATCTATAAATCTGCAGAAGCCATCTCAAGGAGGGCATTAGCTTTTATTACCATTTGATACATTGCCACCTTACTTAGAAACACTGATTTTGTGAGAAGCAGATGAATTGTAAGCATGATGTATGCTAGAAAGGGCTTTAGGCACAGCGGGTTATCAAGAGGTATGCTAAGCGTGCCTACATGTATTGGTCCCAGAACTCATTCTCCGGAACTGGCTATTAACATGCTCTAAACACCCTCATTAATTGGTTGTTATGTTCCTTGTATCATCAAGTTTCTCACTACAAGCAGAACCTCCCCTCTTTGTCCCTATTTTGAAATTAGAAAACCCAGTTTTACTTGGGATGTGCTCTGGTTTTATTCTTCTTGCAGAGCTCAGACAATCCTCTGTCAAATCTGCTATTTACAGTGCTTTTTTATTATATGACTCATGCTGATTTTCAATATGCGACAATGGACACAAAAGAAAAAAAAGGCAAAACCAAAATGTCACACATGTTCTGGCCATTGTTAGACTTTTGCCACTGATTATAACAGAAAAAGACTGGTTTCTGGCTAAATTACTCTCAAATCTGACTTACCTATTAACACAGCTGGGACTCTCTTCTTGTAAAGCACTTTTGTCTTCAGGGAATAGAAAGCTAGATGAATTCATAAGTGATCAGTTGCATTCTCTTACTGGCATTTGCTACTATCTACCCTGTTTTTGATAAAGGGATTTCCTTCTTCACTGCATTGTGTTTTGATTATACCTGTCAATACAGCCAATGATTGCTGTGTTCATTGAATATAAAAGGATAATAATGATGCCTAGCATTTATGACACATTTCTTCCATTTGTCTCATCAGTCTGGCAGGTTGCAGAGGTGAAACAACTCTTGGCTACTTTGTGGTCTGTGTTGATGGGAGTTATGGGCCAATTTATGACTGCTTATGTCAATATTGTTCCAGGTTGCAATATTCTTGCTGTTGACATTCTTACTGTTAAAGGCAATCAGAAGTATAATTCTGAAAACTGTAATATGCCCATTTCTGACAAACATATGCAGCTTGACCAGTTTCACAATAAAACCTCTCTGGTGCCACTCTTGCAAGAGTTGTTACCCCGCTAGTCTTGGCTGCTGTTGATCTCCTACAGGTCCTTTGTCTAGTTTCATTACCAACAACTCACATGCTAAAGTCAAAACTACCGTTGAAGCCACATGCAGCATGTGTTCTTTTTTAGTTACTCAGTCAAAACTGCCTGAATTGTTGTGACTGTATGTCGTGGTTTAACCCCAGTCAGCAACCAAGCACCACAGAGCCACTTGCTCACCCTCCCCACCCCGGTGCAATGGGGAGGGAACTGGAAGGGCAAAAATAAGAAAACTTATAGGTTGAGATAAGAACAGTTTAATAACTGAAATAACAACAACAACAACAATAGTAATAATAAGTAATGAAAAGGAAAACAACAAAATAAGGGAGAGAGGAACAGAACCCAGGAAAACCAAGTGATACAACCGCTCACTACCCACTGACCAATGCCCCACCAGTCTCCAAGCAGCGATCATGGTTCCCCGGTCAATGTCCTCCAGTTTAGTATACTGAGCATGGTGTCATATGGTCTGGAATATCCCTTTGGCCAGTTTGGGTCAGCTGTCCTGGCTGTTCCCCCTCCCAGCTTCTTGTGCACCTTGTGCAGAGCAGGGGAAGATGGAAAGTGCTTGACTTAGTATAAGCACTGCTTAACACTAACTAACCCGTCAGTGTGTTATCAACATTATTCTCATGCTGAATCCAAAACACAGCACTATACCAGCTACTAGGAAGAAAATTAACTGTATCCCAGCCAGAACCAGGACACCATACTCAGAGGTGAAGTTAGTAAAAGTAAATTGGCATGTAGAGGAAGCACTGTAACAGATTACAAGACCAACTGAAGGGTGCAAAAATGATTGTAACTGCAATCCATTTTTCATACACATATGCTTCCTTCTCCATAGTAATGAAAAACCCTGGGCTGCCTCTTTAAATAGCAACAGCGTTTTCCACATTAAATTCTTTAAGCAAAAGGAACAGAAAGAATACAGGAAGTGTGAGCAATCACAGCAGAACAGCTCATTTGCTGAGAGTGAATTGTCTGATAATATACCGACTGATACACGTATGGCAATCACAGCTGAATTCACCTGTTATTTTTGGTTGTCACTAATGTACACTTTCAATCCTAAACCCACTGAGCACAGCAGAGCGCTAAGCAAATATATCATATAAAATCTATGACAATTAAAAGACGCAAGTACATAAAGTGATTTGTAATGTATTTTTGAAAATGTATCATTTAGAAAAAAGTTGTATGAAAGAGCAAACTCTAGCTGCACAGGAAATAGAGGATGTATTTTCAGTTCAAAAGAAATATCATTTATTCATAAGAATTATCTTTTATTTTGTCAGCAAGACTCTTATATGTACATTTTAACACTATGTCTGTTAAGATTTATTTGAGAGTACACTGAAAAAGCTACAGGACATGAATGTAGAGTAAGAAAATGTATCAGGATGAGGTCTGCCTATTCATAATGTGAATATTTATAAATACCTTTTATTTCAGATGAAAAGTCTTTTCTCTTTTTTAAGTATAAAAAGGTTTGTGCTAATCAAGAAAGAAGGTTGCAGCGAGGTGGTTGTCGGTCTCTTCTCCCAGGTTATGGGTGATAGGACAAGAGGAAGCGGCCTCAAGTTGCTCCAGGGGAGGCTTAGATTGGACATTAGGCAAAATGACTCCACCAGAAAGGTTGTCAAGCATTGGAACGGGCTGCCCTGGGAAGTGGTTGAGTCCCCATCCCTGGAGGTATTTAAAAGATGGGTAGACATGGTGCTTAAGGATATGGTTTAGTGGTGGAATGGCAGGGTTAGGTTGATGGTTGGACTTGATGATCTTAAAGGTCTTTTCCAACCTAAATGATTCTACGATTCTAAGAGGTAGTGATATTGGATTACCCATAACTCCTTTTTAAGTATGTTATATTGACTTACTGTCTTTCTGCTTGCATTCCCCAGTATGTTATCTTAAATTTTAGCCTACTTTCTGTCAGATAAAAATGACCACATGCTTCTGTTTCATTGTGCATATTCTTACCAGTCATCTCATATGTCCATATCTGTAACAGATTTATCAGTTTTAATCACATTGTAAGTTTTCCTACATGTTTTGTACTGCTACGATAACAAATGCAAAAATGAAAACAAGTCAATATTTCATGCAAAACCATATGCAAAACAATGATCCCTTCTGAATCACTTTTCAGTTTTTCAGCTACAGACAGTTTGCAGTATTTTCAGTTATGCACAACTGTTATTTTTGTCATAAGATCATACAAACTTCCCTAGAAGTGGCAGGATCTTTGCCTTGGTAAGGGATAAAGATAAGCAAAAGTTTTAGGGCCAGAGGAAGGCTGGTGGAAAATAAAATAAATATAGAGAAAATTTTACTGTAATTATTTTACCGCTTCATACAAGTTGGCTATCTTTCCATGCTTCTTGTAAAGGAAGTGTGCCAAAGGCTAATAAGGAGACTGGCAGGAAAAACTAGATCTATTTTTTTTTTTGGCTTTTTATGCCAGGCTTGGAAATGTTGAAGAAGGACATGGAAAAGAAATAGCATTTTACGTTCTGGGTGAGATTCATTTGTCTAAACAAATACTTTTAATGTCACTTTATGCACCATAGGATTTCCTGTCTTGGCCTCTTAAAACATTTCAGGAAGTTGCCATCAACCGCACATCATATCTGCTAGGCTCATACAGAGGACTTTTAAACATCTGGGGGAATCTAGTTAGCACTAGTTATCTATACCTAGGGAACTGAACCCTGGCCTCTGTCTCCTATTTACCTGTCAGCCACAGATTTACATTATTCCCTCTTAAAAAATGAATTGCAGTCCTATTCTTGTTTCTCCAGAATGCCTTCTTCTACTAACACTCATCCGTTCATAGGTATGCCGACAGCTAATTCAAACCTACATTCACCAATCTGCACAATCCCTCTTTCTAGTTTCCTGCCTCCACCTTAAGTTTTGTTTGTTTTATTCTTTTTCCTAGTGCATTGATTATGAGTATTAGGAACAGTAAATAGATCAGTTTCATAACCTGGTGTTAAAAGACCCCGAATTCTTTCACTGCATTGGCTTCTTTTCTGCAGTCTGCAGCCTACTCAGAATTCCTCTTCCTAAGCAGCCATTATCAACTCTCATAAACAAAACCAGCTGTGAGATTGCTTCCAACTCTCAGAAGTGGAAAAAGAGTGGAAAATCTTCATAGTTCACACACTTTGGTTTGCAGAGCTTTGCTCTGATTCTGAAATATATGTATTATTTACGGAGATGCACCAACAACCAAAGAAAATCTGGTAAATTTATCCCTTCTCCTTCTATTGAGAGCATTTATTTAAAGTCTTCATATTTTCTTGACATCCACAAAGGATTTGGGTTTGAAATACAATTCGATACATGTTTAAATGTTGTCATTGCAAAACGCACACAGATTACTAATGAAATTTAAGGATGCTGTATCATCATCAGTTGATAATCTGACTACCTCATTAAGCTACAGGATCTGAAGTGTTAGACTAGAGCATTTTCTCTTTTTAAAGCCTATGTTATACAGTTTTATAGTGAAACAATCCTCAAAGCAAAAAAGACAAGCTAATATAGACAGACAATAATAGCTTGTCTGGGTTTTATAGCTGTTGTATTGGAAAGCATTATTTCTAATAGAAATCAGGGAATAGCATGACTCCCTGAATGAGTGGGCACAAGAGAGCATGCTTGTGAAGGAAACACGTGTTTCAAAGTGATACACTAGATAACAGAATATTTGCATTCAAATGTAGAGGAACTTCAAATCTTTCAGTGGAAAGGGAGCAATTTACATGCCTACAAATACAATATTCTTCTACCTGTGTATCAGAAGGTTAGCTTTGTCTTACTGAAGAATTTGTACTTCTGTATCTCTGTATAATAAAAATCGGAAAGACAAATAAACTCTATTGTATAAATATTAATTTTCTTTTTTTGTGGAGGCCAGCAATATCTGATCTCATACAGTGTGCAAGGCAAATTACTTTTTTACAGTATACTATGGTTAAACCCACCTGGGCTGCCTTCCAGAAGTGCCAGCAATATTGGAATTGCACTAGAATACACAGCTTGAAGCTGAACTTAGGGCTGAACTCCATTAAAGAAATCGCTTTGAAAAAAAGATAACTATAGGTTACTCCAGGGAAGAGCAAAACAAAACCTTCTATTAGTTTCTTTTCCTTGGGTTACTGCTTTGCAGCTGTAACAAAGGACAAGTCTAATTTTCTTTTCTTTCTGAAGTGTGACTTTGGTCTTCAGTAAAGTTATAACTTCTTCACAGCAATCCAAATAAGAGAACAAACTTCAAACTTCAAATTAAAGTCAGTGGAAGAAAACTAAGTGCAAAATGTCATGTATTCCATATAAGTCATCTGCAGCATTTGGGATTAAAACCAGGGACTTGCTGCAGCCTAGAATAAGCATTGCTACTAAGACATCAATATTCAAATGAAATATCATGAACGTAGTATCTGAATCTCTGTATATCTTCAGATTACCTTAATGTTTGCTTTGGTGATCAGCTCCTTTAAAAAAAAATCAGCTCCAAGATGAATAATTATTCTTCAGATATCACTAATAGTTAGCCTTTAATGTATGGACTTTTTCCTGTAAGCACTTGGCTAAGATTTAAAATTAAAACCTCGCTGAGGTGGAAAAGCAAAGGGGATTTATTTAGCTTCTACTGAAGTTGTTATTTTTCTTTAGTTTTGTTACAATGATAAAATTGTTCAGATCCCAGAACTTGTTTCAACTGAATGTGTTCAGAATGAGGACATCCACATATGGTTTTGAGTGATACATATAGTAATTGTAGAAAGATCCCATATAAGGTTTCAATTCCCTTTTCACTTATATCTTTGGATTTATACAGCTATAAATGAATCCTTTCAGAGCTGTACTCCCTAATGTGCTGTGTAGTCCCGCTTCCTCAGCTCTCTTCTGCCCCAGAACAGTCCCTGCAGAACTCCCCCCTCATGGGGCAGAAATTAATTATTCTTGTTGACTTAGGTGGTACCAGGAATAAGCCTCTGTATGCATGAACAATAACAAAAAAATCCACTTCTGAAGTAGATTCATCTATGTCCAAACTAATTCAGCATTTCTGAAAGGAGCCACATACATAAACTGTCCAAGGTTTGTCATAGGTTGTACAGAGAAAGTGATCAGACCAATATTTTACCCTTTTCTTTGTTTCTCTAGCACAGACAAAATTAAAATATTGCCATCCCGGTGGAGTTCTTACAAAATAGACAAAAATTATAATAAACACATTTATGTACTCTAGCATTCAGGTTTCTTTGTTTTGCTTCTTGTAAAACCTTCACGGTAGGTTTCTGACCAAGGCTGGCTGGAGGGCATAAGCATTTAAGTTTAAGCACATTTGTTTAAAAATTACTGTGGGGAGACGAGTTCACTTCTGAGCTCTGAAAGATTTGAGGTTCTTGCACACAAGCTTGTGTCTCAAGGTCACTGGTCTCCATTTAAACAGTCAAACTGAATGATTTTAAACAAAAAATTTGATTTTCTGTTCCCTCCCTGGTTAATGCCAGTGGCATTCTGACTGGGGGGAAAAATTTGAGTCATTTTACAGCTGGAAGAGTATTCCAGTCAAAACTGAAACATTGGCATGCCATTTCAAAGCAAAGGAGAGTTTGCAACAGCGCATTAATTAATTGGCTTTTTAAACTTTCTGTTTGGAAAAGTTGCCTGTTAGAAGTGAGGGAAAAACAACCTTGATTTCAGTTTGATTCACTTTAGCTCTTACCTCACTTGTGGTCTTTAAATAGCCTTTTTGCCTATGTCCCAGTTTTAAGAGAGTGAAATTGCACATTTTATTGAGGAGATTAGAATTTGTCAGGAAACTGGAACTTAGTAACCACTTTTTTATAGTATAAATATAAACAATCAGTGCTGTATTTTTTCCCAAGTCTTTCTTAGCCCTTGTTTGTCCTATATTCACTTTTTTGTTTCTTCTCTCAGCATGCCACAGCTGCAAAGATATTGTATCTTCTTAAGCTCTGTGTTTAACTTCACAAATAGATACCATGAAGATGCCCAAAACACTAGACATAATAACTGCACCTGTTAATGCTTTTTTTTGTACAGAAAGAAGCACATAGCTATCAATTACCTTTTTTTTTTTGGGGGGGGGGGGGGTAATACCAGACTACAACACGTTCAATGCTCCATTTACCTACCTACTATGTAGTGAATATTTGCTTTATAAGCAAATAAAGCCACCTTTAAACTGGGAAAAAAAAAAAAAAAAAAGAAAAAAAAAGTGAAAGACACCATAGGTGAAGCAAAGTTTCTTAACCACTACTGTCCCATATAAATCTAATAAAAGACAACTATATGGAATAGAATTGGACTGCTTCATTTTAGAATTTAAAGGTGATTGCTTTTTGTCATTGAAATCAATGAAATAAAGATGTAACTCAAACTGGGAGCATTACTTGCTGTTTAAAGGTAATTTTTAGATTTACAAGCTTACTGCTAAAAAAACTTTTTCCACTTAAAAAACCTAAAAATTAATCACTACTAAGATGATAACTTTAGCTCTGTATTAACTCATGTATTGACCATTTTTAGTTCCCCATTCTGGTTATGTGAAAAGTTTTGGATATTGAAGTATCAAATTAGAAAGGCTAAAGCCCAGCTGGAATTTAACCTGGCCACTGCTGTAAGGGATAATAAGAAAAGTTTTTATAAATACGTTAACAGCCAAAAGAGAGCCAGGGAGAACCTCCATCCTCTAGTGGATGCAAGGGGGAACATTGCCACTAAAGACGAGGAAAAGGCAGAGATACTCAACGCCTTCTTTGCCTCGGTCTTTAATGGCCCAACGAGTTATCCCCAGGGTACCCAGCC
>NW_009259877.1:3166598-3174435 GCF_000687185.1 Egretta garzetta | reverse complement strand
GCCAGGGCAGGTTTAGGCTAGACATTAGGAAAAACTTCTTCACTGAAAGGGTTGTCAGGCTCTGGAATGGGCTGCCCAGGGACGTGGTAGAGTCCTCATCCCTGGTGGTATTAAGACGGGTAGATGAGGTGCTTAGGGACATGGTTTAGTGGTGGGATGGCAGGGTAAGGTTAAAGGTTGGACTTGATGATCTCAAAGGTCTTTTCCAACCAAAGTGATTCTATGATTCTATGATCTACATTTCATTAATTTCAAGTAAGGGAGATATATAGGAATATGTAAGTTTAGAGATGTACAAATAATAAACTTTAGAGTATGATTTTTATTATAAAAAAGATATTTACAGTAGAGCTTTTTAATGGTGAAATATTTCCATTATCACCAAAACCTGTGTACCAAACTCCTTTTCTTTAACCCCGCCTAAAAACATAATGCCATTAAGTGTAAACTTACTTTGACTGTACAACCTGTATCTTCAGATAAAACCTTCCTAGTATTAATGATTATTCTGCTGGCATAGTGTAGTATTTAACAATGTTCCCCACCTGAGAATGTCAAATGATTTCTAAAATCATGTGATACTTAAAATGAATGTACTATTTAATGTGCTCCTTAGTCACCATTTTTAGGGTAAAGTATAGGTCATTACATGGTCATCGAAACTACATATTCAATCTTTCCTTCTTCTGTCTTTATCTGAACAGCTTTTTTTATTCCAAAAACCCTATAAAAATTTACATATCCCTGAAAGGTTTACGATACTTTGCTCATTTTTGTAATTGATAATGTCCTGATTTCGGCTGGGATAGAGTTAATTTTCTTCATAGAAGCTAGCATAGTGCTGTGGTTTGGATTTAGTACCAGAAGAATGTTGATAACACACTGATGTTTTCAGCTGTTGCCAAGTAGTGCTCAGACTACTCAAGGACTTTTTGAGCTTCTCCTGCTTGGCCAGGTACATAACAAGCTGGGAGGGAACACAGCTAGGACAGCTAACCCAAACTGACCAAAGAGCTATTCCATACCATATAACGTCATGCTCGGGGGGAGTTAGTCGGTTGGTCGGTCGGTCGGTCGCGGGGAGAGTGGTCGCAGCTCGGGCTGTGTGATCGCGGCTCAGGGGGAGTGATCGCTGCTCGGGACGGGCTGGGCATCGGTCAGCGGGTGGTGAGCAATTGCATTGTGCATCACTTGTTTTATATATATTCTGTATATTCTTTTACCATTATTATTATCACTATTGTTATTATTTTCTCTTATTAAACTGTCTCTATCTCAACCCACGGGTCTTACTTTTTTTTTTCTTTTCTCCAATTCTCTTCCCCATCCCACTGAGGGAGGGGGGGGTAGTGAGCAAGCGGCTGCATGGTGCTTAGTTGCCAGCCAGGTTAAACCAGGACAGTCCTATTTTTCTTTGGTACTTTTGGTAAGTACCAGGTAAGTATAAAAAATGAGGACAAGTTGCAAAATTTTATTTCATTTCATGATTCCCTCTGTGGCAAAGTGCAATGTCTAACACCATAAGGTAAACAAGTACTATTTACAAACCTGGAATTTAGGAAATTAAATGTTGAAAACTTAAAACAAGGATAAATCTCCACAAAATATTAACAAAAAATTACATGCACTCTGGAAAGGAAGTAGTAGGAAAAAAAAGTCATGTGACTTATGCAAAATTTCCTAAAGCTTTAGAGTATTCTAGAGATCAGGGGACACAACTACCCAGGGTGAACCATATGAACTAATGATTTATTTCTTTAAATTCTTCTGTTCCGTTTCAATTATACTGTGACACTCAAATGTAACAAGGAATTTTCTTTTGGTTCAGCACAAGCAGCTTACGTGGACATTCTTCCTAGTGGAAAAACTCATTGTAGCCTTCACAAAAAGAAAATATACTCTAATCAAGAAAGGGGAGTGTAAGAAGTTGCTTGGCTTCATTTTAAATATGGTTCCTTAGAAACTTACTGTGAAAACGCTATAAGGAATTATCAGATATGGCCCATACAGAAAGAGAGAAAGGAAAATTTATAAAGAACATGACAAAGAACCATGAAAGAAATGCACCGAAGTATCACAGAATATGTTTCGAAAACCTGATTTTAATAATCCCTTGATAGATTGCCATACACAAGACATTATTATGTCTATTAATTCTAAAATAGCTTGGTAAAAGTTCATTCTATGGCCTTGATCAAAGCTTGTGGAACATGATTTCCTTTTTTGATAGGTATTTCTGTTTGTCCAAATGGACTTTTCCCAAAGCTTTTGTTTATTGATAAGTGTAATAGCAGTCACAATATCAGCTGCAGAATTTTGTTTACTTACTTTTTCCCCATGAAAGCCTGAAACTTCTGAAATTCAAAGGTTGAGTTCAGCTTGTTAATAGTGAGATTATTGTTAATGTTTCTTGCTAATCCCGGGGAGTGATTATGAATGCAGTAAGAACCACCTAATGCCTCCACCATCTTCTTAGAAGATTGTTAGGATAGGAATATTGTTAGCGGTTGCACACATTGGTGAGCTGCATGAGACAGGTTGTCTTATTCCTTCTGGTCTGATAGATTCACTGCTATGGATCACTGAGCATTAGAAATGTATACCTCAGGAGGTTAAACTGCAGTATCAGCTTTACTGGCAGATACAGCAGAAAACCATGAAAGAGATGAAATGGTTGTAATGTCTGTGAATTTATTACAAATATACCTACAATATTTTTCCACTGCAGTGAATTTAAAAGTATGAAACAAATTTAGTCCCAAGATATTAGTTGTTCCAAATGTGCAGGATCAAAATCTAGTTAGTAAATGGAGAAGATGGAAAGAGTACTCAGTGGTATGTATTTAAGAACGATTTATTGTAAGTTGCTGGAGAAAGAAGAAATAGCTTGTTTTTCCAAAACACGGGATTCTAGTACAGCTGAATTGACATGAAATCAAATGATAATGACCTGATATAAATGAGTTCTAGAATTCTATTTGATGATGCTGCAGTTAATGCCTGTGGATCCATCTGTCCCTAACACCTATTGCAATGGCTTTTCTATTGACCTCCAGTGGAGCTCTTTGCTGAATGATATTTGTCTGCTTGTTTTATGCCCTTGAAATCTGCAATCTCTACTGGGTAGGCATGACTTAAGATTGATTTTTTTACTACTAAGAAAGCCAGCGCGATAGATGAGGGCGAGCTGGAATGCACCCCTAAGTGACCCATCCCACTTGTGAAACTCTCTCTTAAATGCTGAAGTGCCTTTTTCCAGCAAAGATGTCCATTGGCCTTGGATTTTTTTTTTCTCTCTCTAAACTGATTTCTTCTAGCTTAAAAAAAAAAAAAAAGTATATAGCATTTTGCAGATGAAACTGCCATCTAAATGAAGAAATACTGTAGAGCAAAATGCAATCATCTGGGAAGTAGATCTTTCTCAGAAGCTGCAGATAGATCAACTTAACGCAACTTCCTTGAGATCTGAATGTTTTCTGAACTTGCAAATTGCGCCAGGAAGGATTTTTTTTCACAGTTTTTTGACTATATATTATTAATTAGAAAAAAAATACTGGTTTTAGGAGAAATACCTGGAGTTAACTAAATCATGGACTGGAGTTCTTAAACAAAGGATGTGGCAGCAGCTGATTCTTGAATTCTAACAGCCTTAAGATGAAAAGAAAGGTACCTCTTGCTGTATATAGGCCCTGCTTTTTTATAGTTAAATTTTTACTGGAAACTAGGCAGTGCTTAAGTGGACTCTGTGCAGGAGGCAATCTCGTTATTTTCTAGTGTAGTAATGCTACAGTGTTAAGAAATGTATTCACAAACCTCAGCTGTGTGCAAGATTATCATAAATCTTTCTACAACTAACTTAGGCAAAAGTAGTAGCTTTACTTTGTGCATCACTTCAGTGGCTTCAGTTTGAGCTGAGAAACAATCCAAGGTGAAAAAAATGGTGTAAATTTGCAAGAAAATCTGTGAAAAGATATATAAAACTTTTATAAATAAGCCATTGTAAAAGGAGTTTCCTTGGTGTGCTTAACATCATGATGTGCTCCTGCAATATGAGTTTTTTAATTATCATTCATTTTTGTGTAGCCAAAATATCTTCTTAAATATTATTATAAAGTACAAGGAAAAAAAAATAAAATGAAAATTTAAGTGGCATCCAGTAAGTTTAAAAGTATACGAATACTTCATTAAAGTTTTAAGGAGTTTTTAATTAGAAAGTTCCAGAATACTTTGTGAAACAAGATATATAATGTAGGAACATGAATGTCTTGGTATGTATTGCTCTGTATATCAATAAAATCAACAGTCCAGTAGGAATTGCATTTCAGTAATTTATTTTGGTTTGGTTTTTATGATATTTGATACTATCTTTCACTCTACTTTTGTAAGTGTCTGATAGAGGCTTCATTATCAGAACATCTGAAAATAAGTTTATCATTGTGAGAATGTGAAATATCAATCTATTTTAATAGATGGGCAACTGAGGCAGAAGAAGGACAAACAGATTCACTCAGAAGTAAACTCAGAATTGAAACCTTCTTCAACTGGTAAAAATTACCATAGGTCCAATTAAGTCAGTGGAACTTTTTCTCAGAAATGCAAACTAGTGGAAGTGCTACAGTTATGATGTTGTCTAGATAGTACTCTTCTCCTAGAAGTTCCTGTTTAGATTCCTTCCTGTGAAGGTGATGGAACAACTAGTCTTGGAAACCAATGAAGAATATGAACATGGTAGGGAATAATTAGCATGGATTAACAAAGGGGAAGACATGCTTGTGCAGCCAGATAATCTACAATTAAATGTCTGCCTTGGTAGATGAGAGGAGACCGGTGGATATTGTCTATCTAGACTTCAATAAGGCTTTCAACACTCTCACATAGGTTCCTTATGGAGAAGCTGAATGAGCAGTGAGGTGGACTGAAAATTGTCTGAATGGCTGGGCCCAGACAGCGGTGATCAGTGGTGCAGTCTTGTTGGTAGCTGAACTAGCATTGTGCCCCAGAAGTCACTACTGGGTTTTTAACTGTTCATTAATGATCTGAATGATGGGGCAGAGTTGTGCATAAGCATAGGTGAACTAGACATAACATTGAAACATAGTAAATCGTGTGGTAACTAGAAACACCAAACTGATTTAATAACATTTATTTTCAAGGTTATTTATAAGGGTTTTATCTAGAATAGAAAGACAAATAATACATTATCCAACATTTGAACCAAGCAGCATAATTTGGATAGTCAATCTACTTGTAATATAGTTTAAAATAATGTCAAAGAGATTCTTAACTCATCTGAACAATTGAAAACATGGGGGTTAAAAAAAATGCTTAGTTTTAATGAAAAAAATTTGATGCTGTCAGTAGATTGCTCTCATTGTTAAAGAAAATGAAGATAGAATGTGAAGAAACTAAGAGTGACTCTGTGCATCTCAGAGTAACTATACATGGAGTTCATAAAAAGTAAAAAAATCATTATAGCTTTGAAACGCTGTCTTTACACGCAAATGCTTAGGATACCACCACTGAGATTCTGTCATTTGTCGGAAGTGATTTGTCTTGCAATAGGCATAAAGCCAGTATTTTTCATTGCAAAATGAAGGTTAAAATGATTAATGAAAAAGCTTGGTACAGTCATCCTACAAACTGTGTAGGGGTTGATCCGTTGCATCTATCAGATAATGGATTTGTGGCTCTTTGATTATTATCTATGCAAGGGAAAATCGTCATCATAAAAATAATGTGTGCAGGCAGTTATAACAGATACATTCAACTATGTCTAATTCCTCACAATAACTTTAATAACTTTGTATTTTATTTTCCAAAAATCTGATATTACACATCTGCTTAGGAAGCTGGAAGCTGTATATCTTTATTAGTAATTGATTGAAAACTAAGGGATACTTGGTAAAACAAGAAGTCAGTAGGGATTTTCATCTGAAGTGCAAAGCGTTTTATGTAAACTTAGAAGGGTTAGAAGTTTACACTTCATTCTGAGATACTTGCAGTCTGATTTTCTAACACAGCTTTTTTATCTTTGAATGACAGACAATAAGATTCATAACTTTAAAGCTAATGGTGTTTGTAGAGTTTCTTTATGTCTGCTGTGACTAGATGTTATAACTACACTCTCAAAGGAAAGAAAATTAATCAAAATTACTCTAAACACAGCTATATGGCATCGCTTGGATATTTTATTTAAATACAAATTAATCTTTGTAGACATTAAAACACCTACACCAAGCAATCAAATATTATCTTTGCTTATATAAAATATCTTCCTGCCATCATTGATGAGGGGGACAGTGCAGGAAAAATATACATAATGCAACGTCTTTTTTTATCTGTTTCTTCATTACTCGAGTGAGGCTTAAAAAATATAACTGTTAGCAGAATATAGTCTAGGTTTGCCTGTTTATTTGTTTGTAATAATCCAAACAAGAAGTGCATATGCTTCCTCACTACGCCATTCTGAAACAATGATATTTTGAATAATATACCTTGTCTTGAATAAAATAAAAAGTAAAGATACCTGAGAGAGAAGGAGAGGAACAGGTGGAAGACACGTACAATGTTTACCATAAAAAATTACCCAAGTATTCTCTTACGGAAGAGAAGGTATAGATAGGTGTAGATGCACAAGTAAAAGAGACATAACAAGATAATAAAAATAATTTGGATGAAACAATGCACCAATGCATATGTACTGGGATTATATTGCAGTGTTATTGACTGAGCTGGTCTCTGCAATGGATATTTCTTTGGAAGGTGGGTTACACAGGCTTTGGAGACTCACATGTACACAGAGAGAGTCTACAAAGACCTTTTGCATGAAGAGTATCAGGGGATTTTTATGCTTGGTAACATTGCTTTGTCCTTGTCAGAGGTCACAGAATATTTTCCTAATTAACCTAGTGTTGGACTTTTTTTCATGGTATGTATATAAGGAGATTAAAAAATGGATTAAAGACTATGATTCTGTCTGAGTAGTGGACTGTAAGTCAATTTTAGTGTAGAAAAGGGGCTTTCCGATGAGAATTTGTCTTGCAGCAAGCCTGAAGTTGCACATCAGGACATCACCTAGGATGCCCCACTTGCATCCCAGTGGCGATGCAAGGTCCCCCAGCATTTAGCTATCTATGAATCACTGATACACACCCAACAACCATTGTGAGCTTCATTACTGGTAAAGACACAATGTGGATATATAAACCTAGAACCTTAAGGGACTGAAGCATTCAAACTTCTTTTTTTTTTTTTTCTGATACATCAGTTGCACCTTATGGGAAAGTGTTTGTACAGCAAGTTTCACAACAAAGGAGAAAGAAACTTAGAGGAAATGAAGTTAACCAGCTAGAAGACTTAAACTTATCTGATTCTTGACAGTTCCAGAGGACAGAAAAAAAAGTATCTCTGTGCTAATCTTTAATCATGGGAAAAACAAATTTGCTCTGTTGATGGCAGTTCAGTTAAAAAAAAAAAAAAAAGAAAAAAAAGAGAAACTTACTAATGTTCAGAACCTTTAATATTTTTTTTTCCTCTTTCTTAGATAATGTTTATCATAACTGTTTTGGCTTCAGAGGTTCCTGAACAAGTACCATTAAAATCCATGAAAAATTGCTGGGGATTTCAATGGAAACAGATTTCACACCTCAAGCTGTTGGGCTCCTTCCTCCTGACCCCTCATGTAAATTCTTAGCAGTCTGTACATGCTAAGTCTGCACGGCCAGCTCTTAGGTGCCTGCAGATCATATAGGCACAAGCCCAGAACTACCTCTGGCTGGAAGGACTGGAGCACCCTCTCCTCTCCTCTCCTCTCCTCTCCTCTCCTCTCCTCTCCTCT
>NW_009259877.1:3143348-3166092 GCF_000687185.1 Egretta garzetta | reverse complement strand
TCTCCTCTCCTCTCGCTAAGCATGCGTAACACCAACTTTTCTTGCAAAGCATGCGTAACACCAACTTTTCTTGCAGAAGAGGGCTTAGAAGAACACATTGGTTACTCTTTGTCTGGACTCCCAGCTGGAGGATAGAAGAGGTTAGAGCTTTTGTTCTCAGAAGTCTCAAGCTAGGTCTGGTTAGGACAGTCATCATAACTGCCAAGCTTTCTGTAGTTTTTTTCTTATCTTTTTAATACTTTTTCTTCTCTTCTGTATGACCGTGTCTTTCTTCCGTATTCTACATGAAATAATCTGAATAAAATGCACAAAAAATACCAGGTCAAATACCCTGACCTTAAGATAACTCTTCCTCTCTTTCCTTGCAGAACAAGAGGGGCATATGTACCCATAGCTTGTTGAATAGGATCTCTTCTGGGAGATTGAAGAAGTCACTTCAAAAACCCACAAGGCCAAGGAGTAGACTGGTTCCAAATCTCATGTTTTTAAAGTGATTTCTCTGAGTTCTTACACATTAGCATACAGCAAACCACCAGAAAAGTACTAAAAGGAAAGGAAAAAGTGACCTGGTTTGCATTTCTAAAAGGAATAATTCAAGTCTCAGAAAAAGGATTCCGGGCTGTGAACCAATCACATCAATTCCCAGTTCTGAACTCTCTGCTCCTTACTTCATTTTTTAAAATATTATTATGCATCTAAATACACACATACCCCCCCCCATTTATTTTCAGCACTCTGAGACTTTGATGGTACTGTTAATATACCATATTTAATATACTTTAATATAACAACTATTATTAAGTTGAAATGAAATGTAAATAGCAATAGAACCCTGCAGTTATATAATGTAATGCAGTATCATTTAAAAAAACCATGTGCACACGTTTAATAAAAAAAACCATCAAAACCCCTCAACAAACTATTGAAGAATGCTGCAAGCATATTAAATGCAATGGCAAATCTCTACAGCCAAGGTAGAAAAGATGCAACTGACACATTGAAATAATGCAAAGAAAAATACAGAGACATCAGGAGAGACATGCGTGTAGTGAAATTAACTGGAAGAGCTTGCTTTTTTCATAGATGTGATTTAGGGAAGAACAGTCCTAATAATTTTGATCATACAAGGCTGAAGTTGTCATGAGAGGCATCATAAGAATTTTGATAACCAAATGTCCTTATTTATTCACTGTCAGGAATCAGGGTATGTGCAACTTTTTTCCCCCATCATTTCCTTGAGTTCATAGCATGACTCATGTGCCCATTAGCACAGCAACTACATTTTTGAAAAGATGAAAAGCACATTGTTTCTGAATGCATTTAATTCTGTCAGTGGCTGACACAATTCTTCACTATTTTCTATGCCATGTATGTCTTATATTACAGTGTGCTTTGCTTTCATTTTACATCTCTAAGAGCCTTTGTCACCTAATCGTAGGTATGGTAAGACTTCGAGGAAAACATTCCTAATTTAACTGCTCAGATTGATGGCATTGCAGGTGTTACTGACAACTTACATCAATTCACTACTTAGCTCTTTGCAGCTGTTTCCTCTACTAAATGGTGAAATTATGGCTATTAAGGTTCATCAGGACTGTTACGAAATACACATACATACATGTAAAGTGTGGACCATGTATTACGGATTTACAGGAAGAGAAAGATGACTTAAGTATGGTTCACTATAAATTCATAAGCACAGAGGAGTTGGAACAGGCTGAAGTAATTGCAGATGATCATGCACATTATGTTCCATTCATTGTGGCAACTGCTGTTTGAAATTCTGGAAAATGGTTTAACTTACAGCACACTAAGGACTACTGTAACGTACAATTGTTCAGAACAGTATCAGTGGCCAATGATGGAGTCAGAGCTTGGTGGGGTCATAGTGTAGTCCCTGTTCTGAAAGAAGACTGCAAAGGAGGAGAAGACAACCAGAAGTTGGTAAACATTTTCCTGTGAAACTAGACTGTGAAATCTAGGACTGGTTTGTGTAGAAAATTGGTATATGTTTAAATCCATAGATGCTTTGAGAATAATTTTAATGCAAATTAAATTTATCTCTTCGTAATTCAGAGCGAGTCAGTTGCACTGGTTAGACAGAAACAAAAGAATGGTCATCGTATTTCACACTGAAGCATTAAAGGGCACGTCATTTGCTCAAGAAAAGTTTTGGGACAGACTGTTGGTAGATCTGTGTGAGAGATCTATTGACCTAACTTGAGATAGAATTTCTATGATGTTATGCTGTTTTATATGAGTGTCTTTAACAACAGCTTTTCATTATCTTGTTGTTCTAGTTCAGTACATCTGCAAAGTATGGTGAACCTGCTGTGATATCTGCAGGGTTTCTGCATTTGTTCACCACAAACAGATCTGGAGGGAAGCTCAAGAAGACTCATTTAGCAAGGGTCATCTTGAACTTGACCCTCATGAAACTTACATTTGTCCTACTGCCTTTTCATTCTTCTTGTGCATGAATGACCAAGAACTCCTTCTGCACCTGGAGGCACAAGGGAGGTGTAAGGGACAGAGCTGGGACACAGAAGTGCTTCTATCCTGGAGATGGGCTGGGGGATGGAGAGGAAAGTGTAGAGGAAGGTGTCAGAGAGGACAGAGGAAGAGAAAAGGAGGGAAGTTGGAAAGAAAAACTAAAACAAGAATCTACATATTTTCTACACCTACAGTTCTGCCTGGGTTTCTGATGGCTGCTAATCTGAAGAGCAATCCAGTTCATTTTAGGCAGTGCCAGTTTCATTCTGTGTATTGAACCATACTGAACTGAAAAAGATCGGAAGTCAGTGACTTCAGCCCCAAGTCTCAAGCTAGAGATTAATATGCCTAAACTTTACATTGCTGTAATGGGCTAAGCTTGGCTGGCTGCAAGGTGACACCAAGCCGCTCTCTCACTTCTCCTCAGCAGGACAGGGAAGGAAAATACAATGAAAAAGCTTATGGGTTGAAATAAGGACAGGAAGATCACTCACTAACTACCATCACAGGAAAAACACTTGACTTGGGGAAGACTAATTTATTTTATTGATAAAAAGAAGACTGCAAAGGAGGAGAAGACAACCAGAAGTTGGTAAACATTTTCCTGTGAAACTAGACTGTGAAATCTAGGACTGGTTTGTGTAGAAAATTGGTATATGTTTAAATCCATAGATGCTTTGAGAATAATTTTAATGCAAATTAAATTTATCTCTTCGTAATTCAGAGCGAGTCAGTTGCACTGGTTAGACAGAAACAAAAGAATGGTCATCGTATTTCACACTGAAGCATTAAAGGGCACGTCATTTGCTCAAGAAAAGTTTTGGGACAGACTGTTGGTAGATCTGTGTGAGAGATCTATTGACCTAACTTGAGATAGAATTTCTATGATGTTATGCTGTTTTATATGAGTGTCTTTAACAACAGCTTTTCATTATCTTGTTGTTCTAGTTCAGTACATCTGCAAAGTATGGTGAACCTGCTGTGATATCTGCAGGGTTTCTGCATTTGTTCACCACAAACAGATCTGGAGGGAAGCTCAAGAAGACTCATTTAGCAAGGGTCATCTTGAACTTGACCCTCATGAAACTTACATTTGTCCTACTGCCTTTTCATTCTTCTTGTGCATGAATGACCAAGAACTCCTTCTGCACCTGGAGGCACAAGGGAGGTGTAAGGGACAGAGCTGGGACACAGAAGTGCTTCTATCCTGGAGATGGGCTGGGGGATGGAGAGGAAAGTGTAGAGGAAGGTGTCAGAGAGGACAGAGGAAGAGAAAAGGAGGGAAGTTGGAAAGAAAAACTAAAACAAGAATCTACATATTTTCTACACCTACAGTTCTGCCTGGGTTTCTGATGGCTGCTAATCTGAAGAGCAATCCAGTTCATTTTAGGCAGTGCCAGTTTCATTCTGTGTATTGAACCATACTGAACTGAAAAAGATCGGAAGTCAGTGACTTCAGCCCCAAGTCTCAAGCTAGAGATTAATATGCCTAAACTTTACATTGCTGTAATGGGCTAAGCTTGGCTGGCTGCAAGGTGACACCAAGCCGCTCTCTCACTTCTCCTCAGCAGGACAGGGAAGGAAAATACAATGAAAAAGCTTATGGGTTGAAATAAGGACAGGAAGATCACTCACTAACTACCATCACAGGAAAAACACTTGACTTGGGGAAGACTAATTTATTTTATTGATAATTAAAAATAGAGTAGGATAGTGAGAAACAAAACAAATGTAAAACCAATTTCCTCTCACCTTCCCAGGACCAACTTCATTCCTTCGTTGCCAACTCTTCTACCTCTTACCCCCAAAGCAGCGCATGGGGAATCAGGGTTGCTGTCAGTTCATAACACTTTGCTATTGCCTCTTCTTCCTCCTCATGCTTTTCCCCTGCTCCAGTGTGTGTGGTCCCCTATGGGCTGCAGGTCCTGCCAGGAGCATGCTCTAGTGTGGGCTCCTCTCCGTGGGCTGCAGCTTCCTTCAAGGCACGTCCACCTCCTCTGGAGTGTGGTCCTCCATGAGCTGCAGGGGGATGATGTATTTCACCATGGTCTTCTCCCTAGGCTGCAGGGGAAACTGGTCTGGTGCCTAGAGCACCTCCTCCCCCTCCTTCTTCAATGACCTGGGTTTCTGCAGGGCTGTTGTTCTCACATTTTCTCACTCTTCTCCCTCACAACTCTATGCAATGGTTTTTACCCTTTCTTAGATACATTATCACAGAGGTGCCACCAGCATCACTGATGGGCTCAGCTTTGGCAAGTGACAGGTCCATTCTGGAGCTGGATGGAACTGGTTGTGTCCAACATGGGGGCAGTTCCTGGTCTCTTCTCCCAAGGGCCACTCCTGCAGCCCCCCCCGCTACCAAAACCTTGCCACATAACCAAAATACAATTAGCCATTAGTGCACTGGCTATTCCTAGTTCTCTTTCATTTCCAAGGAAAAGTTAAATTATTTGTCTAATGAACTGAAACAAAAAGAATGAAAGCAAGGCTTCCTTTCCAATGACAGAAAGCTTGTTTTCAGAAATTAATTGTTTGTACCACTTCCAGATATAACTCCTGCAAACATCTTCTAGGGTAGTTTGTTTATATAATTTCTCTCAAGTAGTTTTACAAGTCTTTAGTGGCAAAGTTTCAACACTTCCTTTCATGGCCACTCTACAGTAAATGTCACAGTCAGGGAGCTTTTCATGATAAAAAGTCTTTATGAGCCAGGAACAAATAAACCATAATAAAGTGACTGCATATCTAATTATATGCCACTTAAATGATTCACAAATGACACACTTGTAATAAAGTTTTTATATTTCCAGATTTTAATTTACAAGCTTGTCACTTGCAGTTTAGTCATTTTGTTCAGATAGGGTGAAAAATTGCTTAAGGTTCCTCTAATTGCCAATTCTTATCTATCAGTTCTAATTATGCATAATACTTGTATTAAAAATCACACACAGAGAGAGCAACGTGTGGTACAGAATTTAAGAAGGCAAGTATTGAGTGTAGAGGACTGTTGTAGATTATATATGGTGAATATTAATATCAAATGCTGAAAAATGCTTTCTTAAACAGGGAAGATTTCTTACTGTTGTACACTCACAGAGTGTCACTAAAATAAATGGGACAGTGCTACATTCTTTCTAGTCATACGGGACTAGAAGAAAGTTGATAATTAGAGAACTGTTAAATCATTTTAGATCTCAGGAGATCAGTACTCACACTTCTTGCTGACTAAAGAAAAACCCAGACTACTGGAAAAACTGCAGGTGGGCAAGGCTTGTGTGGAAGGCTGTCTGGATAAAATCCCTCTGCTGAAAAGATTTATGAGGAAGTGGTTAGTTTTGCAGGGTTGAGTTTACAGGTAGTCTTTGTAACAGTCCAGGTCATTTTTTTCATATGCTGTTATGGTTTTCTTAGATGTAAACCAGCATTTTTGCTCATGCTTGGTATGCTCTGTTGATGTGCTGTGTTGGTGTCCTTGGTTAGGCTGCCCCAGCAGCAACCGGAGATGGGAATGTTGCAGAAGGCATATGAGGAGGGACAAAAGAGGGAGACTGGCCAGAAGTGGTTTCTTATTACTACAAAGGTTTAGGGGAGGGATCTTGTTTACCACTGATTCTTCCCTGAAAATCTGTAAAGGGTGACTGGAGAAGGTGAGAAGAGCAGGTTCATTGTAATTACAAGGATTTGAATGGAGACACCGTGGCAATCACAGTGAAGAGGGGCAGTAAGGAGCTAGCTGGTGATAGTGTTGGGAAGACTGTTGGACTCCTGACTGGTATCTTGGGGAGCATAATCTAAACACTTGCTAATTTAGGTTTCTCTGAACTGCTATTTATTTTTCCTGACTCCCCAGAAGTTCTGTTTGCTTAAATCTCTTTATTCACAACTGGAAAAATATAGTTAATCATGGGTGCCCCAATGAAGTAATTTCTTTACTCTTTGGGTGAATAGTTGGGCTCATACACAATCTTTCTGCCCAGCTTTAATTTTTATTTGAATGCTCGCAAGCCATTCTTTTTCCATTTTACTTTCTTCTGCTGAGACTAAAAAAAATAGTGTAATTTTTTTTTCTGACATGGATGGGATGTACTTCCCCCCCTTTCCCACCCCCATACGCCTCTCTGGCTCACTCCAGCAGAATAAACCAAAGGGTTATGTGATGGCAATACTGCTTCTTCACTAATATTCTGAAGTGGACCTGGACCAGAAGGAAAATAGGATAGTCTATTGCTGGTCCTGGAAATACTGAGTTCTCTACTTAGCTGTTTCACCTTCACTTTACAGGCCTTATTCTTCCATAGCCTTTTCACTTTAAAGCTCTCTGTTTAAATTGTCTGTACTTGAATGATCAGCTCTTAGAACATAAAACTGTTGTTAAGCCTTACAAGAAAAGAATTGCAATTTTTCTTGGTTAGAAGGGGCTCTTCTGAGTAGTGCAACTCAGTGCTGAAATTCCTCTCCTCGAGGGTTACTCCTGAAAGCCCTTAATGTGCAGAACTCTGATAATGTGCCCCATAATTTCAGTGCATGGTAATTACACTCCATAATTCCTAACAGGATTTTTCAGAGAATTTATTTGTATTGATTAAAAATTGGAGAGACACATTATGTTAAATGGGTAGGTTACATTTCAAGATTAGAGTATTTGACATTTAAAAAATACGTTAAAAATGAAATGGAACCCCTGCTGTGGTGTCACAAAACCATACGCTAGAATGTGAAGGGATGATAAATCACAGTTCATTATTTTCTCTCAGAAACAGACAACATTAAATGTTCAGAGAAAGAACTAATACTAAAAAATTATAAATATTCAATGATGATTACTGAAGAGGATGACTGATTTTTATTTTCTAACTGGTCATTTTCTTTTAACAAAAAAGTGGTTTTTTTGAAGATTAATATAATAATTAATTTAGATTTAGTAATTATCTAGAATTTAATCTTACATATGTACATTTTTATTTGCTTATATCACAATTCTTCAACAAACAACTATATGAGCTAAAAAGCACACAGTCCAGATTTCAAATATTTGAGTATCAAACACACAAACCCAGAGTTTCAGCAGTAAACATAATTTCATGTTTTTAAAAGCTCCTAAATCACCTAGTAGGTTAAGCCTTACTCAAAGTCTAATAGACAAAATTTGTAAAAACTTCTGATAAATTATCACCTTATAATGCTGACAGGCAAAACAATGAAACTAATTTTGTATTAAAATGTCTAAGTCCCATAAGCAGTGGATTTATCAGGTAGTTTCACAGTTTGGTGTTTGTGATTGCTGAATCTGTGGTCTTTTCATAATCTTAATTTATTTTTGGTAAAACTGGTTACAGAAGAGAAATTGGTTTCTGAATATCGATGTAATAAATAAAGTGCTGCAAAAATTTAAACTGTACTTGAATATAATTTGTAACTCTGGTATATAGATTATAAAGTTCCTGAAGCTTTAAAATAGATTACTTTCAGGAATTTACCCAAACTAAATATTATATAAATAGATTATGAGATAGGTAGATAGATATGCAGAAAATATGGATGATTGTGAAGAAGCAACATCCCTATAAACTCTCTCTGCTATTGGTAGAAGGGAAATCAATATATAGGGGTATTTTTGCTCTGAGATTATATAAACAACTGTTGTTTCAGGAGCTGAAATATGTACAAATGCAGTATTTTTTTTTTCCAGAAGCTAGATCTAAATTTAATGTCTGTATTTTCTTTCTCTCTCTGTTCATATCAGAGTAATGGACTTTGTGGTCTCTGGAGATAATATTCCTGCCATGCATGGCTCTGCAAACACTGCAAGACAACTGATTCATTATTAAAAAATCATAGCCATAAGTTGTGTGGCATTGGCCTGAGCCCAAGTTGCTCAGTAGCAGCATTCTTACTTAATTCCATTGAGGTATTTCAGTAACAGCAACCTAGAAAATACTGATTTTCTACTGTTGGCTGTCATGTCTGAATACCACCACCAGTGGGCAATAATGGGCCTTTTATTCTCATTTTGAGGCTAACTGTATCCATGAGAGAAAGAGAAGAAATAGGAATCTTTATCACATCTGAGAGATGGTCCTGTTCTATTAATTGACTAAAATTGGTCCTTTGCGGTTTTTTTTCTCTACTTTTGTAGAGCACAGCTCTCCCTCTGTCCAGCATTAGATGCCTGTATACTGTTCAGTATAATCAATTCTTTGTAAACTCATCTTTCCTCTCTTGCTCTTATTCTACCTTAACTTGGTAATTGAACACTTTCATTGCTATAGCAGAAACATTTTGAAGTGTTGAATGTGTGACAAAACCTGTAGCCAGTACAGTGAGCTAAGCACTTTAAAGAAAGGTAACAGCAGTAAGGGAGGGAGAGAAAGGAGACGGAGGAGAGGGAAAAACTACAGAGGCAAATTATATCAGAGAGATGGAAATCTTGATCAACCTTAGGTCTGCTCCATGACTTTACTGTATAACAGGGTCTACACCTCAACCCTGTTGCTTAGTTGACCACTTGTGCTGCTTGATGAACTGACCTATCAACTTTTGCTCCCTTGGATCCCGGCTAAAGGTCCTCATCCCATTTAAAGTATTTTAGTATTTAAGACTTTTAGTATTAAGACTGTGTAATAGTCTCTTATTCCTCTTTACTGAGTTCTGCTTGAGGGCCAGCTTAAATAAGATCTCTTCTTGTACAAGCAGCAGTGAATACCCTGACAGGAACAAAACCCAACTGGCTCTGTGCAGAGTAAGAAATGTTTTTGACTTGCCAAAATAGGTAGCAACGATGATGAAGCTGTTGTATTGGTACGAATGTGGACCTTATAGCACTACTGGCAAAGATTTTCCAGCAGAAGTATTATGGAAAGGGAGAAATGCTGTGCTGTCTTTGACATCACTTGCAGGGCAAGCGTGCTACTGAGGGTAGCATAGGCATGTGGCAAGTTAATTGTCAGGTGTTTAGTTATTTTAGTTACTCTTCCATAAGCACGAGTTTTTAATATTTTTGTTATATCTGGTAATATTTCCATAGGGGACCTTACGGCAGTAGAATCCTGTGTGGGGCTGAAGTTTTTGAGGAACTGGAGGATCACACAATAATAGGAGTTAATATTAAAAGGTTTTGGGGTTTTTCTTCCACTGCTTAATGAGACAAGATCAGACAGACTCTACATTCCAGTGTAGACCCCAGAATATTTACTATGTCTCTCAAACCCTATAGGATCCTGAATTTGCTAAGCTGGGATGCAGGAAAAAATGTTCGGGGGGTGTGGGGGAGAACCAAACATGACCATTTTAAGTTTTTGTCCTCAGAAGCTTGCTGAAAATCATGGTCCTCTTCTAGGTTGTGGGAGAGAGTCCTATTCTGTCTGCATAAAGATCAGAGCCCAGTAAGCAAGAGCCAGGTGAGCAGTACAGTGCTTTTTGTTCTCATTTAGAGCTCAGCCACTGAAATATATCCTTGAGGGGGAAGATGAAGAAATAGATGTTCCAGAAGTCCTCAGAAAACCATTAAAATAGGACTTAATTAAGAGGACTGGATCTCCCCCTATGGGTCTTAAAAGGTACCTACTTAATAGAAAATTGGACTCTCAGAGGTTTCATTTTAACTTCTGTCACCTCTGGGACTGAACTCCTAAACTTGGGAACTGCAGAAAGGGAACAGGATGCCTTTGACCTTAAAGGGAATCCAGATAGAACCTTTACTAATATATACCCTACATCTATGGGTGCAATTAAGCAGCAAAAGAGAGGAATAGAATTTAGAATATGAGAAGGAATTTTCCCTCTGTTCCATTTAGATGTGTTGAACCAGGGAAGGATAAAAAAAGAAAAGAAAAGAAAAAATGCTGGGTATTCTTTTTTTGGATGACTTTTGCACACCAGTAAACATGACTAATTCACCAAATTAGCTCAGGCAGCTTGCTTCAGTGGTTCTCTTGGGATATGGTCAGATGCATAATGCTTTGATTTATCAACAGACAATTCTCATTTTACAGCAATACGTTTATAGTTTCCTGTTTACTGGTAAACTGCTCATTCAATCCATATTAAATTTGCTCTAGTAAACAGCAGATACAACATGGAAGGATTGTAAAGAGATAAGGAAGAAAAGGAACTGGATGTCAAGGAAAATTTTGCAATCAATTACTTACAGTAGTTATGTGCATATTTGTATATGTGTTTGTCTATGAAGATCTTTGAAGAAGGAAAATACCGAAGCAGTTATCTTGTATTAGTCATCAGTTCCAGCATCCATCTGAAATGAAGACCAAAAAAACATTGAAAAAAATGTATTCCGAAATATTAAAAATCTCTAAGAGGGTATTTCTTTTGTTTAAGGAAAGAGATGTGAATGTTTGTGATGTGAATAACCTGCATATAAATACTCACCGAGACATGTATTCATACAGGAAGATTTTGCAAAGCCATTTTGAAAGCTCTATATAGGTTTAATAACTGTCTGAGGGGGGAAAAGAAACATGTGATTTAGGAGATTAATTACACAGCACGAATATCAATCATAAGCTCGTACTATTCAAATAATAACTCCAACTCATCCACAGTCTATGATATGCTTTCACTCAGCATTTGTCAAATAACAAGCAAATTGTTGTCATTGAATGAAAATAACATGGAAAACAGATCATAAATAGTCCATCTGACAGAATCCAGAGTTTCCGTAGAGACAGTGTGAATCAGTGGAAGATACTGAGGATGGGCGGGCTCGGGGGCACAAGTCGCGTTTGGCGTGTTTGATGCTGATCAGCATCCTGACTTCTTCTGGTGAGAGGGGCATGTGTGCTGTAATGGACTGATCTTTCTGTGAGCACAGCTGCAACGTCACTCACAAGGGCAAGCTGCAGGTGATTGACTGCAAACAAGAATATAGGTAAGATAATTCAAAGTTCAGTCTAGATGTTTCCTTATTTTAACTCCTCTTTTCTACCTGTGGGGAAATGTAGGGGCATGTTAATTTGTATGTACAGCAGCAAGATCTACTTACTATTCAGCCTCACAAGCTATATTCGATACCTATACCAAAACAGCAACTGCAGTATACTTGATAGGAATGGGAAATAAACATAAGCTTGTTTTTTTTCCTGACCAAGTAGGGAAATCTTATATGCCAGGTAGCAAGGCAAAGAATGAGCTGCAGTTAAGGAAGGCAGCCCTTTATGCTTTGAAGCAGTTAAGCTCCGCCTGAGAATCTGAGAGACCCTGGATAACAAAACAGAGCTGTGCATTAATGTCATTGTTTAACCCCAGCTGGCAACTAAGCACCACTCAGCTGCTCACTCACTCCCCCCCCACAGTGGGATGGGGGAGAGAATCAGAAGGGTAAAAGCAAGAAAGCTTGTGGGTTGAGATAAAGACAGTTTAATAGGGAAAGCAAAAGCTGTGAGTGCAAGCAAAGCAAGCCAATGAATTCATTCCCTACTTCTCATCAGCATGCAGGTGTTCAGCCATCTCCAGGAAAGCAGGGCTCCACCATATTATGTGTAACAGTGACTTGGGAAGACAAATGCCATCATTCCAAACATCACCGTCTCTTCCTTCTTCCCCCAGTTTTATGTGCTGAGCATGATGTCATACAGTGTGGAGTATCCCTTTGGTCAGTTGGGGTCAGCTGTCCCAGCTGTGTCACCTCTCAATTTCTTGTGCACCCCCAGCCTTCTTGCTGGTGGGGTGGGGTGAGGAACAGAAAAGGCCCTGACTCTGTGTAAGCCCTGCTCAGCAGTGACAAAAACATCCCTGGTTTATCAGCACTGTTTCCAGCACAAATCCAAAATGTAGCCTCATACTAGCTTCTACAAAGAAAATTGTCTATCCGAGCCCAAACTAGCACAATTAAGTACATACTGGAAAAAGCGCTTACTGAAAACGGGGAGCTGTATAGCCAGAAGAGGATTCCAGCTCAGATGATTATTCCTCAACATATGTGGGTGTCAGGACTATAAAGCTCTTTACCAGACCTCTATGTCTCACCATGAAATATGCAGGAAGACTTAGATACAGAAGTTGAGTTGAAGCAGACTGAAAGTTTAGATATAGATCATTGCCCTTCATAAGATAACCAGAAGCTTTAAATTAAGGAGAAGTTGAGGGTGTAATGTGCTGACAAGATATCATCACACTTACGTTACCCTGAGAGCGTGGAGATGGATGAAATTTTACAGAGGGTCTGGTGATTGTCATAAATGAAATTACCTCTAAGAAGGCATACTCTGTATGATTTTTTCCCCCAGGGGACTAGTCTCCTGTGTTAATTTTCCCAGGAAAAGAAATTGAATACCAAAAGCCTTGCAAGAAAAAAAACTGGAAATTCCAACATGAAATGTAAAATAAGAAAAACAATGTCATATAAAACAAGTAAAAGCTTTGTAGGTACTTGGGGATTAGAAACAAGACATGACACAGATTCTTACAGTGAGATGATGCACAACTTACCTTTAAAACAGAAAGCAAAAGGGCCTGGGCTGGAATTCAGCACCCAGTCTCAAACATACATGGCCTGCAATGAAAATTAGGCTTCTCAGAAGAATAATTTACCTAATCCTGTATAGTAAGTAAGTAGGAGCTACATAGGGTTAGCCCATAGGAAGCACTAAACACCAGGCTGTACTGGCATCTCCTTATCTCTGGCGACTGATTTAGGACTGCAGGGGAGCTGCCTTCACACAGTTGGGAATTAAAGCTCAGAAACTTGCTTGAAGACTGCCACCTGCAAATTTGCTTTGAATGTAATGAACAAGGCTAGGTTGTTATTTTCTTTAAAAAATATCATTGTAAATGTGGTACTACATGTTTTCCAAGCCCACTGACCAGAGGCAAACCTTAATCCTGTCCCCTGGCCTACGTGAAAGAGCTCGATCACACTTTTTCCTGTCTCACTGGAGTACCCTTGCTATCAGCTTAACAGCTATCAGCTGTGAGGAGAGCTAAATGCTCTCCAGGGCTGCTGTTACAGCTGAGCTTTTATGCAGCTGGGAGTATTAAGCTCACAGGGGGTTGAGCATGCCCCTGTAGCCTGTTGCTCACATTATCCAGGTTGAAGTTGGAGGACCTGGATACAAGGAAAACTAGAAGTTGTATTAATGCATTTTATTTTGAACAGCAAGTAGATGAAAATCAGAAGTAATCCTTAAGGCTCCTTCCTTATTTAGAAACAAAAATAAGCATCCTAATAGTAACTGCTCTCTCCTCTGCATTGCAGTCAAAGGATGCTGTTTGCAAGTGCACCCTGCTGACCTGTGTAATCATCCTGCCTACAGGGAGACTGCTACATCTGCGACGATTGTGGTTCAGTCAGAGTGTACTTGGCAGAGTGTTTCCCAGTAAATGCTAGCCTACTTCCTTCCCTAAAAAAATCTAGCACCAAACTACAATCATCAGCAGTCCTGAGTTCAGAAGCCCTATAGGTCACATTCACTCCTTCAGCTGGTGATGCTAGAGCTCAAGTGGAACGGGATGTCATATGAAACTGATGAATCTCCCACTTGCTCTTATTTCTTGTGGGTAAATAATGGCACACCAGATATTTATAAATCACTGAGAAGAATAATAATTCTAATAAACTTTATCTCTTCAGCTACAATATAAACAGTTTTGGAAGGGTCTGAAACAGATAAAAATCCCCAAAAGTTTACTCTGAACTACTTTATGCAGCCCAGCATGAAAATAAGGAAGTGTCATACCTATTTATGTGCTTGCATGGTGGCATATTTCAACATAAAATTCTGAGAGTACTTTGTAACTTCAGGTCCATGTTTGTACATGACACTTGCTGTGGAAATGCCAACCTTCTGTACTAAAATGCAAGAATATCTTTGCCCACCTCAGATGCAGCGTCCATCGCCGTATCCTTCCAAGGCGGTACACTTCAAACTGTTTTACCTCACAATGGATTAACACTTCATCAGATTGGGTGGCACTTGGGTGGCACTTTGTAGCATAGGATACATGAGGAACGCTGACACTTAGTAGCAACACAAAGAGTCTCTTCAGTTGTATCAATTTTATATGTTGCCCAATACAACTTCAGTTCCATTTCTGAAACACTAACACTTTTGGTTTTAGTAAAACTATTTTTTGTTTTATTCATTCTCTGTGGATGAAGAAGTACTGATTTTCTCTGCCACTTCATTTCTTAAACCTTGCTGTTATTATACTTTTAAACTCAGAAGTCCTGAGCAGGTAAAATTTCATATTTGCTATATGTGACTTGGGTGCAGGCGGCAGCCCTTCCCTAAGGATTACACAGGATTTCATCTGTGAATGTAAAGGAACTCTGGACTGTGAGAAGTATTGGTGATTTGGTAGATCAGTGTCACTCTCTGGGTGCCAAGGCTGAAGTAGCCATTTGTCATTCCAGGTAAACTCTACACTTTCCACACATGCTACCCAAACTCAGGCCTCCAGGTCTTGCTCAGAGCAGAAGAAATGATTGTTCCTGTGTATCTGTGTGATTTAACTTCTCCTGAACTGATGTGTTGTAGCATATTAATCACTTGACATGAGGAGATTCATATAGGAAGGACAAATGAATGATTGTCACCAATGCATTTTGTGGTTTACATTTGTCCATACGGAAGAAACAAGTGACAGAGTTTTTTCTGTCTAACTGTAATTTCTGAAGACTGTTGAGTTACGTGGACTTACAGCACTGCAAATTGCTACAGGCCAATGTTGAGTTTTGAATGCAGGAAATGTGTAGAAAGATAAAACAAACTGCAAGGATGCACAGGAAGTCTAAGGATGACAGAAGTCAAACCACTTGCAGAGAAATGTTAACCTAGGGCATGACCTCTGCTTGACTTAAGTGATACAGAAGTGGTGACATTTGGGAGGCATTGGTAAGACATTTCAGTTCTTACTAGCTACAGTTTCAGAAATGTTATAGAAAGTATGTTGTAATGGCTGTGGTCAGGTTTTGTGGTGGAAGAAATGGTATGTGTCAGGGTAAAATCACTGATTGTAGGAAGTCTTCTATAATATGTGACTGTGGCTTCTCTGCCTTCATCTCTGTGACTGTAGAATCCTGTCTATGCTAATATGATATTATTAGCTGCAATATAATAAGTAATCAGTAATTAAATAAGTAATAAGTAAACAACTCTTCTCATCTTCATGAAATCACATAAAACCAGGATTACTGAGCAAAAGAATATAGCGATCTGCACAAAATGTGGGGACATGCACAATATTCCTCATAGCTAAGATTGAAACAAATCAGTAGAGGTGGATATTAACCCAAAGGTGCCTTTTTTTTTTTTTCTTAATGGTAACCTAAATGTTGGGATTTCTGCTTGTTTATACAGTTGCCATTTTGTTGGAAACAACATCAAAAAAGGTCTCTTTGAGGACTTTAGTGCTATACTTGATTATATCATTCTTTTCTCTCTGTCCAATATGAGAAAAAGAATGTGTGCTAGGAGTATATATTGCTGCAATGCACATTGAAAAATTCATGTAACAATTCTGAATGCAGCAACCCCATACTAGCATGACCCCATTGAAATCACTGCAGTGGTGAATTAGGCAGCAGTAGTAAACTACAATAAAACCATATTGGTTTTGGCTCTGGAATATAAAAGTGTCTTATAAGCTGCAAGTTGAGAGACATACTCTGCAAATGAAAACATTAGGATTGACTCAGGACCTGAGATATCATGGCTGATTTATAATGGAAGATTTCCATGCATGGAGCTATATCCAATCCTTCTGCCCCTGGAATCCATAGAAAGTAAGTTAAAAGCATAATCTGACACACAGCTGGAACCGAGCAGTAAGTCATAATATTCCTATACTTCTGAGGACTGCAGTCTGACTGTTAGTACTTGCTGCATGTTGCTATGAGAGTCATATAGTTAACCCCATGTGTAAACTGTAACAGTTAATTTTTATTTAACGTGAGAAAGCAGTCTTACAAAGAGACTAAAAAGCAGAGATTGATTTTTTTTTTTTTTTTTTTTACCATCAGTGATGGTAGTAAGTTATGATTTGGAAAGAAAAGCAAGTGACTGTATAGTGGCTGTACTAATTTGGCAGCAAAAGGTGTGACAGTGGAATTTTATTTATATGCCTGGAGTGTATTGTTCCCAATAATCTGCCTAGTCTGTTTGCACCTAGGGCATTGTCCTCATTATTAGAAAAGTGCTTTTCTGCCAGCCTGCCTTGCAGTCACTTTATCGCCATGTTCAACTATTTTTTAATGCTGTTTGATTTCATCTGTGTGAATTTAAACTCTGGATGGTGTTGTCACACTAAGCTTTGCAAATCTTTTTCTGATGGCAAGAAAATTCTGCAGCATTAAACTATTTATAGTAAAAGGGGGGTTTAGCTCTTGTGATTTTTTGTGAACAGGCTTTTTATCTTTAGCACAAACCTATCCCTCATTCTAATGCTCACGATTTCTCTTGTCAAACTGAAGATATCCAGCAAGATCTTTTTGTCAGAAGCACCAAAAGCACATATTTTCATACAGTAATGCTTTCACAGACCAAATCTTTATCCTGTTTTTGAAGAGCAGTCCCATTCTTTTTCACTCTTTGAGAAATTGAAATATTTAAAAATACACTTTGTTTATATTTTTGCTAAGAGATATGACTGCATGCTTGGACATTTCCAGTTTCTTTCATCAGCCTTTTTAGCTTGTTAGAGTCTAGACACTCCTGTTTTCTATTCTTACCAAAGTGTTCTTATGACCAAAAATATCACTTAGATATTCCTTCAGAGTGCGAATAACTATGTAACATTGAATCCTTCACACCTGAACCTTCCCGCACCATTTTGCTAATGCAACAGTGGCCTCTTCTGTGCAAAAGTCTAATTTAAGTTGTGGCTGTTTTCAGGTTGAAGCCTCCTACAACAGCTTCTATGGAGAAGTCCATGTTAAAAAAATTCAAATGAATAAAAAAAAGTTTAATGAAACTGTTGTTTCAATTTCCTGTATCTATGTCATAACATTTTTATGAAGTGTTTTTTAATTTTATCCCTCAGCATATGACAGAAGAAATATGGTCAAAAAGTCTGACTCCCTGCACACAGGCTTATGTCATATTAGGGAAGATTTTGAAAGACACAGAAATGGCTCCTGTTTATAGTAACTGGTCAACAAAGCATCCTTTATAACTTTGGAAACCTATCCACCAAGGTTCATTTTTGCTCTGACTACCAACCCTCATGGTTTCCAGTTCTTTAGAAAGTAAGGGTGAGCTAGGAGGATGAAGTGATCTTTGCAGCAGGACATTTCATGGTCTTGTATGGTATTTTAAAAATGTGTCTCGGTTGTGCCGTTTATTCCTGTTACTGACCTATTTCATTCCAACTAGCTGGAGTCAGTTCTGCTCAGCCCTGCTGAAGGCAGAAAGAAATAAGTGGTGGTTGTTTCAGTTTGCTAAAGATATCGTTTTGCCATTTTGCTACTGTGTGGCCTCCATGAATCCAGACAGGAGGGTAATCCATGTCTCTAGGGAGTACCTAGACTCTTCTCCCTTTATTCCCTGGAGCCAAGAAGGGATGGGGTGAAGTTGAAGCCTCAGCACCTGCTTTCCCCTGATCCAGGCTGTGTCTGCAGGAAGGTACAGCAACCTCCATGCTCCCCTCGGCCCACAGAACAGAACCGTGTCCCACAAAGCCACAATGACTTTGTTGTGCCAAATGCTTCCATTGATCCCATGTGGAGCTTTTATGCCGAAGACCTCTGCTCAAAGTAGCTTTAATCATCACCCATACTGTGCAAAGTCGTTGAGCAGTAAAACACAGCTTGAAAGAGAGAGAGAAATAAAGCTCTGGATCAAGGAAGTTTAAGGCTGTGGCTGCTAGGGTTCAGCCACGCAAGGTGCTGCTGTTGGTCTGGTAATGAAGTCCTGGGGGGTGCTTGTTTTCCCAGGACCCGCTCTGCTTCCGTGGCTGCCTTTGTCTCCCACTGCTATTTATGTACTGGCATCACTTGTACAACCTTTGTTTCTTGCTTCTGAACACGTTGAATTGAATAGGTAATTCTCCTGTCTAAGATTTCCCTTTTATTCCTTGTGTTCCCGGGTTTCTTGGGTACCCAGGGCTCCCATTTTAAGAGTGGGTACCTTGGCTACTCATTTTATGCTCTTGATTTTTATAGCCTTTTTTTATTTGTGAGTAGCTGCTTCTTCTGAATGCTTGTTGTCACTGGGCTTAAAAGCTTTTTCTGTAATCAGCATTCCCTGTGAAACAGTTCTCGCATCCATAAAGCTGCACTTCTTTCCCTTTCCATTCTCTCTTCTCTTCTGAAGTTAACTCTCCTTTGTACTTCATAACATATATTCTGGATTGCTCCTAAATAATTCCAAATGTCTACGTGCCTGAACTCTCATAAGACCTGGTGACACACACAAATAAGTGAATGCTGAATCATTGTCCCTAAAGCTATGCATAAAAATGTCTGCTAGGGACATTTTCTCTAATGTTCTGACCAGTCTTGGCCAAAAAAACATCCTGAGATGTTTGCATGTGAATATCAGATTTCCATTGCCTACCTGGACCTGCCTGGTAGAGTAATTTTGGGATTAATTTGTTCCTCGCACAATATGGGTGAATTTCATAGAACTAATGATGTAACTAATGTGAATTTCATACAACTAATGTTGTAACTAATGTACTTATGTTGCAAAATCCTATATATTGGAATTTCATTTTGTGGAATACGAAAGTATTCCACAATATTACTCTAAAAAAAGCCCCACTTTCTTCTTTTCCAAGGCTAATTATGTGAGATTTGCTTTAGGTTTATATGCTTTCTTGGTGTAGCATTCATGAATTCAAGACGTAGAAGACAGTCCTAAGGAAGGGCCTGAGACCTTCAGCAAAGTCAAGGATAACAACTGAGATCAAGTCTCTCTGACTGTTGGCAGTATACGATTGGAAGAGCAGCTAGGTTTGTACTTTGTTCTTGTCTCAGTTTGTTGTTATATTTTTGGGTATGCAAACTGTTATAATTTGAATCTAGAGGCCTATTACAAGTTGCAAATGGATTTCTTTTATGCAGCTGACTTTATAATTTTTGCTACATATTAATGCTAATATCTTTGAGAATTGTATGGTTTACCTTGTGGAAATAGATGGTAACCTTATGAATGACCATTTCTAATTATGATGAGACAGAATTTTGAGTAACTGTTTACTAAAATACACAACACTATATGTTCCTGGAACTGTAATTAATCCTCCAATAGTTGTCAAATATAGTCTTTACTTCACCAATAGTCAGAAAGCCTAAATAACCACCAACCTGTATAAATAAAGACTATTTGCTTATATGAACCTAAACATACTGAATCTGGACTGCTGTGTTGCCCTAGCTCCCTAAAGTGTACTAATTTCTGTTTCCTCACGGGATTCTTAGATTCTCATTGATATGGTGTGGAAGAACATATGTTAAGGGATTGCAAGCCAATGTTATAAAACACAGTGAGTGATGTGACTGTGGACAGTGCTGCTGCATTTGGGAACAGGTTGGCAGATGAGAGATAAAGGAGAACGAGCTGACATTTATCTGGGTTTGAAAAAAAAAAAACTTTAAGAAAGTCCATCACAGAAGATTGAAAAGGAATGTTAGTAGTCACCAGATAAGAAGTAAAGCCATGATTGACATAGTGGGACTGATTAATTTAAAAAAAAAAAAAAAAACCACCACTGAATAAGAATAAAAGGGCATTAGGAAAACCGAAATGTTCTAAGAATGCTGTGAGAGGACAAAATTTGCCAAGGACAGAGAATCTTTTTATCTTATTCATAGTTAAAGAAGATGGTCGAGAATGGACCTCTCAGATAATAAAATATGGACTCTTTTTGTTTGTTTCTTTGTTTCTCTCTTTCTTTCTCTACTGAATAGAAAATTATATAAGAAAATAAGCCAATAAATGGAAGAAAAAAATGTGTTTCAGTGGAAGCTGTAATTTTGCTGTCTGGTCTTTAAAATAGTTAATAAATGTCACCAGCTGATTCTGTTTAGGAAAAAATATCAGAAAGGCTGTGCATCTGTTATTGATAGGATGATACTAATCTACTCAGTAAATACTGAGAAGAAATACTATGGATTCAGACTCAGGTTATTTGTTTCTTCAGAGAAAATGTCTGTGTAGTCTTTTCATGGGGAGCTCACACACACTCTTCACATGAATGATTTTGGGATACAGAAGAGCTGTGAAAACAGTCATTCCAGTCAAGTTTGCTCTTGGAGTGAGAAATTTTGTGGTATTAAAATGTGCTGAGCCAATCTTTGGTTCTACTAAAGTCAAGGGAGAATTATGCCGTTGCCTTCAATAGGACAAGGATTTAGCCTCATGTGTTTATAGATCAGAAATCCTTTAAACAAACACTGCATCATATTTACACAGATCACTAATCCACTTCTCTGAACCAAAACACAATTCCACTTTCCTTTTATGTTTGCTCCTTTCTCAAGCAAGAGCAGCATTACAGAAGTCAGCAAACAACATCATTCTGTTCTCAGTAAACATGCTGTATTTTTGAGAGAATGACTGCAAAAGCACCATCCTTGCTTTTTATCTCTGAACATGCCAAAACAAAGTTTGAGAACATCTGAATAAGCAAAAGCTTGCATCTATTTTATTTTTCTTATTCAGTAAGTTGTACTGGATACAAAATGTGGTTGTTCCATTTAATATTTATTCTTAATAATTTCAGGTTACAAAAGATGACATGTACTTCATCTTTTACTTTAAGTAGTTTACATCATAATATTACAGTAATCAGGGGGTTTTTGCTACTTTTTTTATACTCTCTGAATCTTTTTTTTCTGAGCTAGCATAACCCAGAGCTTTAATAAACTGCCTATCAGTTGAGGAATATTTAGGCTTTTGGGAAAAGAAAAAAAAAAAAAAGGAATTTCTCTAGGAGCAGAAATAAAGATTTTGTGAAGCTCTTTCATGTTTTCTTAAATAACTTTGCATTATGTGATCACAAAAGGACCTTGTGACATTGTCAGTTTAATTGATGTTTTAGTCATTTCCTATGCATCCATATAATTTCCCCAAATAGCTGTATCTGCAAAGATTCCCACCAGAGTCCTTTAGAAGTCACCTTCTCTGCAGTCTCTCCAGTGTCTCTCACTCCCTTTTGTATGACATTTATTGAGTTTAGTACACTAAGAATATTTTCTTCTTGCTTACATAATTTTTATTCTAGTGAAACTTTATCAATTTGCTTGCATTAGTTAATTGAATCTCTCACATCTCACAAGTCAGACCTATGCTTAAGTGATTTAAAGATATTGACCACAATAAAACTAACAGCATTAGTTTTATTTGATTGGGCAGAGAAAGTATTTGTATATTAATCTGTGGTCCCTTTTTCCAAAGGCCCTTTTTAAACTTTGCTAATCATATCCAGGAGGCACTTCTTTAATTCCCTGGCCATAATTAAGGCAAAATTTTGCTGTCATTAGGCTCTACCTTTTTAGTTCCTTATGAAATAACTGTTGGTTTATCTGGTTAAAGCACCTCTGCAGCAGCAACTGTTATGAAATTGAGTTCTTAGTCATTAAACCTAGAATCATACATTTAATTACACAATTTTTTTCAGTTATGTCTAGGCAGCCCATTTATCTGCACTCACCTGCAACTAGGTCCTGGTTTCTGTAAGTATTTAGCATAGGTTAAACTCAAGAGTTTGAGTAGGCATTTGACATCAATCCACTATTTTTCCTCATTCTCATAATTTTCCTTGTTAACCTCCCACTTCTAGTAACTGGTAAAGAAATGCAGGAAATCTTAGTGTAAATCAGAATTAAAGGCAAGATTCTCCTTGTAAGGTTATTTCCTTTCTAGTCTTTGCCATAGCTAAAACTAGTAATAGAAACAGGCAAAAGATTGTTATCTCAGCATTGACCTGAAATACTTTCCTGAAGGAGTTATGAATTTTCCACTTTGCTCATTTTCGCTCATTCCTACAATTCTGTGTAATCACACATTTGTCACTGATTCTTATGTAAAGCAGGGATAGCCTTACAGTCTTTCAGTAGGAACAGCCTTCCCATGGAAGGAGTTGTGATAGTGAAAGAGGAGCTAGGATGGATACTGATGAAGAGAGCACAGATTTTAGGTGGGCCTGTGTGAACCTCATGAGGCTCAACAAGGCCAAGTGCAAGGTCCTGCACCTGGGTCGGGGTAAACCCCGGTATCAGTACAGGTTGGGGGAAGAAAGGATCGAGAGCAGCCCTGCCGAGAGGGACTTGGGGGTGCTGGGGGATAAACAGCGG